>NC_082663.1:63377500-63681346 GCF_025265405.1 Mesoplodon densirostris | reverse complement strand
GTAAGTAGACAGGTCATTGTATTATCTCACATGAGTACCTGAATTAGGACAGTTTAGTAGGAATGAAAAGGACAGACAGGTAATATCTCCTGGAGGTATAAATAACAGGACGTGGCTACTGATTAGATGTAGGAAAAGAAGCTGTTTGAGCCAAAGACGACTCAGGTACTTCCAGCCAATGACACTAGAAGAACAGAAGGCAACAGTTATCATTAAATGAAACAAGAAACAAAGAAGACTGGTTTCGGAAGGGACAGATAATGAGCTCCAAGAAAGACAAGAAGCAAAGGAGAAAGAAAAAAAGAAATGCGTGCCAAGGGAAAAGAAAGACAGATATTACAGTACAGAAATTGCTTTTGTGGTATTAAAAATAGGCAAGCTACTATGTACTATCCAGTCAGTGCCTGGAGCTAAAAGTTTTATCCATTTTCAAAATGAAAGCTGACATCAGAAATTATTTAACGCAACATCTTCCTCTCTGCCTCCACTGTTACACATTGAAAAAAAAAAAGATGCCCAGAGAGGTTAGATGGCTTGTCTAAAGGTACCAACTAATTAGTGGCAAGGCCTAGATTAGAATCCAGGTCTTATGACTCTCGGTCTACTCCATGTCCTGAATTAACTTAGTCAGAGGCAGTTCTTACTTATATAAATCATTTATCTATGTCCTTTATGGTCAGAAATGACCACTTGAGCTTGCCAGTACTTGGAATTTTCTTCTCTTGGTTCTCCTGCAGATCTTGCTGCTTTATATGACAGAAATCATATATGTCAACAAATAGCAGAACAGAAAAGGAACCAAGCAACCTATTCCTAAAGAAAAAAAATATGACAGTAAACTAGGCCTTGAGAAACATCACTAAGGATTTTATCAAAAGCACTACACTTCCCCCACACACACATAGGTCTCCCTATCCTTGTACTTCAACATCCGCCAGAAGACATCCTGTCTGAAGCCGTGAATGCCATCACCAGTGGCTGAAACTAGTGAGAATCAAGCTGCAGTAGGCATTTTAAACTGTTGCCTAATTTAAAAGGAAAACATTCCCCCTAAATACATAACAGTTTTCAAGGATGAGCTAATTCTTCTAGTAATTTATGCATTAAGCTTTAGAGGGCAGGCCAGGGAATCTACCCACCAAGCCCAACATAATTCCAGTGGTAAAATGCATTTTGAGTTCAAACAGAAAAAAATTATTTCATAACCAAAGACTACCCTCCATTTTTTTTTTTTTTTTTTTTTTTTTTTTTTTTTTTTTTTTTTTGCAGTACGAGGGCCTCTCACTGTTGTGGCCTCTCCCGTTGTGGAGCACAGGCTCTGGACACACAGGCTCAGCGGCCATGGCTCACGGGCCCAACCGCTCCGCGGCATGTGGGATCTTCCCGGACCAGGGCACGAACCCGTGTCCCCTGCATCGGCAGGCGGACTCTCAACCACTGCGCCACCAGGGAAGCCCTACCCTCCATTTTATAGCACATCTCAATTCAGACCACCACATTTCGACTGCTGAATAGCCTTCCAGTACACTGCCAACAGACTAAGTCTAAACTATGTGGTGTTTTATGAGGATTCCTTTCTCTGAATTTATAATACAGAATGAATTAATATGTAAATTATTAAAATTATTTAAATATTTGTTACTTTCCTTAAAGTTTCCAATCAAACAGAAAACTAAATATAAAAGGAAACCTAATAAAAAAAATTAAAAAGACAGGAACTTTCTAAAATCTTAAGGTTATATGCTCATTCTGCTGAAGGATCTTCCTACTTGACCTCAAGTAGCTCACCACACCCTTTTGCAACAATCTAGAAGCTTCATTTTCACAAATATTTTTCTAAGACAAATATAGATAACAACAATCAACTAAAATAGTATCTGGACTGAGTTCTGACATATCACTTACATCAATTATCCAAGTACATTTCCTCTTAGAAAATAGTCACAGCTGCAAAACCCGGCGCCCGGGGCGGGAGATAGCGGGGGGGAGTGGTGGGACAAATTTCTAAAATCATATGTATAGGAAACAGAAGAATTTTGAATTTTTAAATTATTGCATCTGTATTTTCCATCATGTAAAAAGTTCAGTGAAAAATGCCTAAGTGCTCTTGTAACAATATTTTTCCTGGTTCTGACACTATCTCACTCAACAAATCTAAGAGGAGTGTTTCATTGTAAGCTGGCTTTTCATTATTGCCTAGCTACTCTCTTTCAGAAAACCTTTCCTTGACTGTAAAGTCTCAACATTTAGAACCATAATTTACATTTTTGTTTTATTCTTCCTGGATATATCTAATTCGTGTAATTTTTTTAAATCCCAATTAGGTGAGAAATTTTCCATAGACCGGGACATTATCTTCTATTTCTTAGGCATCTGTCTCTAAAGATAGCACTAACAAAATGGAAAAGGCAAAAGCTTTACAGAAAAAAGATGAGTTACATAAACCAGTTCTGCCACTTACTAGCTGGATGACTTGTGTCTAAGATTCTTTATCAGTATAAGGAAACAAAAAATATCCATTTTGAATGCTGTTATAAGAATTCGATAAGGTAATACAGGTAAAGCACATGGCACAGAGTAGACAACTTGTTGAAGAACATTACTACTTCTAAAAAGAATAATCTAAAGCTGCTACTGTAAAAAGGTTAAACATTTTTTGCTAGTAAAATCTTCCAAAAAATTATATAAAAATCTCCCTTTATTCTTTACCAACAAATTTAACAGTCTTGCTCCCATCTCCACCCCCCCAGAAATTATCAAACTACATATAGTGGAATAAAATGTTCTGGGCTTTTCTTTTTCTCCTTTCAACTCCTACCAAGTTGCAATCTCATACATTTTCACAGTTCACTATAAGGTTGAGCCATACGACACTGCCATCTTTACATGTCAAAACTGGTCAACTTATTGGCCATTTCACAGGGTTCAGTCTGAAACTGACATGCTCAAAGAACACTTGATGATCCCAGCCTGGGTTGCAGCTGCTACACATAAACAGAGGCTGTTAAAATAAATGAGGGCTTTGAAGTAAAGTGAAATTTTAAAGTTCACTCTTATTTTAGTGCTTTTACTTTGTACAAAGCTCTTCTTAAAACTAAAAAGTTAATACATCTTGAAGATATTTCCAAGCAAAAGCCTACACGATCTTCTAGAATTATTTTCTAGACTATGAAAAACATGCATCAGGAAGAGATGATCAAGTAAGGATCCTTATAATGACATGTAAATCCAAGCACATAACTGAAGAACTTTAATATCTTTAAGAGGATGACTAACAGTTCAAGAGCCAACAATGTTTAAAATTAGGGGCCTCATGAGTGTGATATTTGAGCTAAAAACTCAAATACAGGAGACAAAATTATTTGCCAGAGAAATTTTGAGGCAGAATTCTCAACAGAACCTACCTTCAGTAGTCCTCAAAACTGGCTCACAATAAAATCATCAAAAGCACTATAGCAAAAACAAAAAACAAAACTGCCCTGTGAGAGATTAGAGCCCTAACAGATACTGTAATAAAGTTCTCCAGGTGCTTCTAATATGCATTCAGGGTAGAGAACCCTGTTCTTTAAGGTTTTTTTCCATACTCCTTCATTTTATAAACCAAGACTACATTTTGAGAAGAATATGCTCCTAGGCCAGGTTCCAGAGGTTCTAGTCTACCAGAGTAGAAAGCTAGTCCTATTCAGAATCACCTAATTCAAATGACAATCATACAAATATTCATGGTACAGTTCCAGACGAACATCTCTCTTTGTAAGAAAACATCACCCTGTATTACCATGAAACTAACATGTATACCAAAAAACCTCTCCTGTTTAAAGAACTGTAGTAATTTTAACATATTAGAGGGGTTATTAGCAATTTAATTTGTAGAACCATCATGGTAATTTTCAGTTACTAGAAATATTCCTTCCTGTTTTAATAAACTTGCTAAATTCTAAATAAAACACTAACAGCTTATTTTATATAAGTTTAACCAATCAACTAAAAAGAAACTATAATTGAAATATAAATCCTATTTAATTTCCATTTTAATATTTAAAAGTAGTCCAATTAAGAAGAGTCTTACTGTTCTAGAATCCGAAAATGGATTGTATTCATCAAGTCCTGGTGGGACATTTCTTGTCACTTGTGTAACTGATGGGTCCTGGAATAAAATTTGAAGGAGAAAAAAAAGGTTACTTATTCTTTAAGATACAATTATGATATTTACAAAGCATTTGCTTTATCTGTCCTTTTGGGCACCCAGCAAAGCTAACAGAGGAAAATAAAGAAGATTATCAGATTTACTCAGTCCCACTTCCAGAAAGTTGAAATTTAAACCCACAGCCCTCACACTCTCAAAGAAAAACAAATGAAAACTGGGTTAGATGCAAATCAGCTGCTAGCTATTATTTAAAGAATGAAAATAGACCACCTCATAACAGCTGTGTGGAACCGATTGCACAGGGCATCTCAGCAAATCTTGAGTAAACCCATCCTTTCCTCTGGGCTCCACAAAGAGTTCACGTTCCCCTTTTTTAAAAAATAATATCTTCAGTTTTCCCCACTGCAGATTTAAGTACCACGATACAAATCAATGTCATGTACAGGAAACATCTAGAGCATTCAAGATTAAGCACCTCTTACTTGTTTTATTCTACTACAGTACTTCTCCATGACTGTATTTATTGTTCCACATGATCCTAGACTGTCTCCCTCTTCCAAGTATAATATATTACCACATTAGCCCAGCTTTTCAAATCTTAATACTAGGCTTTCATATAAGTAACTAAATCACAAAATCCTAGTTATTCTATTTCTCTTGACTGTGAAAGTAAGACACAAATATAATTAATGATCATCTCAACAAAATCAACTACATAATTAATGTGAAAGGCATTTGCAAACCATAATATACAGCCTCATCAGCCTTCATATCCTTAGTCTCAAACTTTCACATTCACCAGAATCAAATAAAACACAGATTGCTGCACCCCACTCCCAGAGTTTCTGATTCAGTAGGTCCAGGGTGGGACCTGAGAATCTGTATTTCTAACAAGTTCCCAGGTGATGCTGTTGGTCTGGGGACCATTGCTCCCTCGTCTACACTGTACATTTTCCAATCCATCTTCCTCAACACAGTCATCAAAGTTACCTTTCAAAAATGTAAAGCTAATCTTTTCATTTCCCTCCTCCAATCCCTCTCCTCTGCCCCTTATCCATTTCAGATTTAGAGACTCAACTATAAAATACACATTCCTCAAAATGAGATACAAAGTTTCCAACTAGCCCCTGCCTACCTTTCCAGCCTTATCAACTCTCTTATAACCACCCTCACACCTTGCCAGTCCTTTCCCTTAACCAAACAAAACAAGCTACTGGGCTTCCCTAGTGGCACAGTGGTTAAGAATCCGCCTGCTCGGGCTTCCCTGGTGGCCTAGTGGTTGGGAGTCCGCCTGCCGATGCAGGGGACGTGGGTTCATGCCCTGGTCCAGGAAGATCCCACATGCCGCGGAGCGGCTGGGCCCGTGAGCCATGGCCGCTGAGCCTGCGCGTCCAGAGTCTGTGCTCCTCAACGGGAGAGTCCACAACAGTGAGAGGCCCGTGTACCACAAAGAAAAAAAAAAGAAGAATCCGCCTGCCAATGCAGGGGACATGGGTTCGAGCCCTGGTCCGGGAAGATCCCACATGCCACAGAGTAACTAAGCCCGTGCGTCACAAATACTGAGCCTGCACTCTAGAGCCCACGAGCCACAACTACTGATCCCGCAGGCCACAACTACTGAAGCCCACGTGCCTAGAGCCCGTGTTCCGCAACAAAAGAAGCCACCACAATGAGAAGGCCGTGCACCGCAACGAAGAGTAGCCCTGGCTCCCACAACTAGTGAAACCCCACGTGCAGCAACAAAGACCCAATGCAGCCAAAAATTAATTAATTTAAAAAACAACAAGCTACTATATAAGGAGCCTTGAACTTAGCAATAAGCAAGCGGTAAGTATAAATTAAAAGTACAGCAGAGATGAAAAATAAAGTCTTTAGGCTTGCTCAACAATAAAATGGGAAGGGGGCAAAGAAATCACTCTACCTCCTCTCAGGGTTACCCTCCCCAGTTTATACAAAAATGAGTAGGAAGATTATCAAGAGGGGATGTATGCTTCAGGGGGAAAATTAAGAAAATAGAAACATGAATATTTTAATCAAATTTTTAATCAAGTTGGCATTGTTGTGCTTAAATTTAGAAGTGGGTCAGGGTCAAAAAGTGGAGACCTAGCAAATCCAGATGGTCCAGCTGCAGTCATGTCACAACGCCCAGCCCACCACAACCCACCACAAAACCAGGCAACCTGTGACTGCTCAGACACCATATTCTTCCTTGGCATTGCTTCCTCTGGCAGTAATACTCTTCCAGGCAGGGTCAGCCTAGCAATCTCCTCCTCTTCCTTAAAGACTCAACCCAAAGACTACCTCATATGCTAACCAATAATCTTCCTGATACCTTCCTGATATCCAAGTCACTCCATCCCAATCTCAATGCTCCCACAGAACCTGGTATTTATCTCCATCAGCATTTATTTCACTGAACCATGATGATCTTCATGCAAGTCTTTTTTCCCAAATTAGACTGTGACATCTCTGAATACAAGAAATATGTAAATAGGTTTTTATTTAATCATACATGAGAGGTAATACTGTTTCTTGAGTGATTATTATTACGACCTCTGGGGGGGGGGGAAATCCAGAATAATTATTCACAACAGTAGCAGCAGTAATAACCAAGAAATACTTCTTTAAAAAATTAACATAGGGCCTCCCTGGTGGCGCAGTGGTTAAGAGTCCGCCTGCCGATGCAGGGGATACGGGTTCGTGCCCCGGTCTGGGAGGATCCCATATGCCGCGGAGCGGCTGGGCCCGTGAGCCATGGCCGCTGGGCCTGCGCATCCGGAGCCTGTGCTCCGCAACGGGAGAGGCCACAACAGTGAGAGGCCCGCATACCGCAAAAAGAAAAAAAAAAAAAAAAAAAATTAACATAAATATGAAGTTAATTCAAAAAGTTTAAGTGAAAAGATGTTTAATTAATGTTTACTCTCACTCATAAGAAGAGAAACACTAATTAAAACTACGGCTGACCCTTCAACAACACAGGGGTTAGGGGCACCAACCCTCGGCTCAGTCAAAACTCCTTGTATAAGTTATAGTTGGCCCTCCCTATACTCCACATTCATGGTTCTGCATTCATAGATTCAAGCAAGCACAGATCGTGTAGTACTATAAAATTTACTATTTAAAAAAATCCACATATAAGTGGACCCACAAAGTTCAAACCTGTGTTGTTCAAGAGTCAACTGGATGCTGATGTAATCATTTCTCACGTATCAGATTAGCAAAAATCCAAAAGTCTGACATACTCTGTTGACAAAACTGTAAGGAAATAAAGATTCTCACACATTCCTAATAGGAAGAGAAACTGTTACAACCTCTATGGAGGGAAAGTTGGCAAGTGCTAGCAAAACTACATCTGCATTTGAACTATGACCCGCAATCTCATTTCTAGGACTTTACTCCAAAGATATACTGCAAAATACTATTTGTAATAGCAAAGAATGGAAGCAAACTAAATGTCTATCAATAGAAGATGGTTGAATAAACTATAATACATCTATATGACAAAGTACTATGCAGCTGAGTATTATGCAGTTGTAAAGTGGTATAAGATCTACATGCTATGGAATAGTGAAAAAGTAAAGTGCAGAATGGTGTAAATATAATGTTGCCTTTTATCCACAAAGGAAGATAAAAATGAATGTGTGTCTTTGTTTTTAAAAAAAGAATAAACCAAAAACAAACAAAAATGATTGCCTATAGGGAGAGGAAGAGAACAGTGAGCAGACAGCATAAACTTGGAAGCTAGACTTCTCTGAATGTACCGTCTTGTATAGTTTTTCCTTTGGAACCATGAAAATGTTTTCCACGATTACAGAAGAAAGTTAATTCAAAAAGAAAAAAGGGGGGAGGCAAAAGGTAGGGTCGGAAAGACGGGTCCTGCTTAGCCAACATTCATACCATCAATGTCATTCTCGCAACGCTACTTAAGTACAATGAGTTCCAACTTTCATTCTACCAATACGTATATCCAATGATCAAGTGTCCTCAAATTCAAATTCACATTAAATTCTTTTTTTTAATCCTACATAAGGTAAAACTTAGTTCTAAAGAGGCCTAGAATGAAATCATTCTTCCAATTTTCTACTTGTGACGACAATAATTTAAATGATCTTGTTTCCTTTTAGGTTCTAGAAAAGTTTAATCTAGGCTGAAAGTTAACTGGCAGTTTGCTAAAATCTCTGTCTCAAGTGAACTGAGTTCAATTCTAGTCGGTCTGGAATTTCCCCTAACATAGCATTAGGTGACCAAGCAGTAGACTATATGCCAAGAATGATCTAGGGGCTTCCCTGGTGGTGCAGTGGTTGAGAATCTGCCTGCCAATGCAGGGGACACGGGTTCGAGCCCTGGTCTGGGAAGATCCCACATGCCGTGGAGCAACTGGGCCCGTGAGCCACAACGACTGAGCCTGTGCGTCTGGAGCCTGTGCTCCGCAACAAGAGAGGCCGCGACAGTGAGAGGCCCACGCACCGCGATGAGGAGTGGCCGCTGCTTGCCACAACTAGAGAAAGCCCTCGCACAGAAACGAAGATGCAACACAGCAAAAATAAATTAATTAATTAAAAAAAAAAAACCTCACTCACTAAAAAAAAAAAAAAAGAATGATTTAGGAAGATAAAGAACTGATATCTCTGAATTATCACATAATTAACATTTCAAATGAGTTTTTCAGTGTTGAGGGAGCTATAGTTTCTAAACTGGGAGAAAAACAACAAAGCTGATGATTTAAGTAATAATGAATGATCTTTCAATGCCTATTAAGTATTGAGCACTTATTTACATTATTTCCAACCCTTTCTATGATCCTCCCAGGTGGATGGTATTGTCCCATTTTTCAGAAAAAGAAGATATGGCCGTAAAAAAGAAACTTCCTCAAGGTTAATTAGCATATATCTGAGATAAACTAGGAAGCCAGGACTTCCAATGCCTATATATACTCTTTCCATCAGATATACGAAAAACAGTTTACCACAATCATAACTTTATCCAGAGAAGACACTGGTTGAGCTCGTTGTTTACTGATTCTAAGAATTTAGCAGGAAAATATCTCACTTCTTCTCCAACACAATCAAAATGAAATCGTTTTAACTTAAGTTGGTTGCTTCTATGACAGTGATTCTCAAACTTCGCAAGCACTGGAATCACCTGGAGGGCTTGTTAAATACCCAAACTGCTGAGGCCCACTCTGAACGTACCTTGATGTGCAGGATGGTGGCTGAGAATTTGCATTTCTACCAAGGAAAGCATTCTGACCTGGTCTTATTTTATTGACTTAGAGGAATGTACTAGACTTCTGTATTTTACGAACTTTCAAGAATCAAGACATTCTTTAGAGTTTAAATATCCTTTTTGGACCTGACTATCCATAAAGTTATGTCATTTAGTCAAGCCGGGGCTATTCTGCTAACCCTTTAGTAAGCAACTTAACTCCATGGTCATGTTTCATTAAAAACCAAGATGCATTACAAAAATAAATGTTTTTTCAAAGAAGAGAATAAGTAAATATTTTACATCTAGCATAATTAGCTCTTTTCTATCTTTAATCCAAGTTTCTTTACCAAACGCTCCAGGGTTGTGCACCTTCACTGTATTTCAACTGATTTCCTCCATCATGCTTTATATGTTGGACTTTCTCAATCACTGCCACATATAACCACAGGAAGATTCCACCCTGGCAAAAAAGTACTTTCACCTTCAGCTAGACATGAGGACATTAATTCAATAATAGTTTCTGCAGGGAACTAAGATCCTGCATGCCGCCTGGCTCAGCCAATAATAATAATAATAATAATAATAATAGTTTCTTCAACAAATATTTCTTGTGAATAATCAACTCCAGTCTCTTCTCTGTATATATATATATATATATATATATATATATATATATATATATATATATATCATCCTCAAGCTAAACAGTAGGCTAAAAACAAAAAAAGCTTACATGGATGATTGTGTACAACCATACATTATGTATCCACTTACTGTATCTGCTAACACTTAATAGGTTTGGGTTTCAAAATTAACATTCAAAACTTTGTGTCTTAGGTACTTGTTCTAAAGCAGAAAAGAGGACTAGGTCTAGGAATCAGAAACTCTGGGTTCGCTGGAAATGACTAGCCTCTGCAACCTTAAGCAAGTCAACTAAACTCTCAATTGCCTCATATGTAAAACAGGAGAAATATGATAGATGACTGCCCTGGTCAGTTGCAGCTCTGAAATGTTATGCTATAGACTATAAGTCTTTTACTGTTTGAAAAGGTGACTGCCTGTATTCAACCTTCCCCACCCCACTAATGAAAAGCTGTAAACATTGAACAGGCACTTCATATTTCAATGTGACTCAGGTTTTTCATCAGTAAAATGCATCACATAGCTCATGAGCTACTACATGTAAAATGCTTAATACAATTCCTGCACATGGAAAACACTTGTGTGATAGCTAAGGCTGTTATCATTATTACCAACAAAATAGGATCAAACAAAAAAAGCTGTCCATTTTTGATGAACTGAGGTATCAAGGACGTACAGAGCATCCTATGTAATGAATAAGCCAAAAAACAACCACAGACACCTCCTGAGGAAAGCAATCAGGAGTTCTCCACCTAGCCTTGTGTCATGTGACCCCAGTAGCTTAGCTACATGTGAAAGGATGAAGAATGGGCCTCTGTGCCAACGGCAGCCATTTTTAGAACTGGACATGAGGGAGCCTAGCAGACCCCAACAGAAGTGACTCTATATTGGATAATAACTAATCAATCCAATTAGAGCCTATTTGTTGAGGCACTTGAATATGAGACATAAAGATTGTACTATAATCAGTAGCAGCAGCAGCAGATGACACTAGTTCATGGTGTAAAGACAGACAAATAGAAGCTAAGTCATAAGAAGGTGACCAGAAAAGCGGCAGTAGGTTCAGCACCTGAGGGGAATGGCATTTACTGGAGTTGCCAGTGAGTGACCAAAGCAAAAAGAGGGCCAAGAGAGTTACTGCTCTTCTAGTTGATGAGGAATGACTCATCCTCAGGAAGATGTTAGATGTTAGGATGTTAGAGGAGTTTTCACATGTTCCTATAGATCCTCAGACGGGCCTCGGGAAGAATGGAAAAGGAGGAGGAAGTGTCAGAGGGGCGGAAGAGGGGAAAAAGGCTGGCAGAGATCAGCCCCCTAACCTTCACTTGAATCAGTGAAGCTCAATTTTTATGTTTTATAAATATTGATTTCACCTGAAAATGGTTTCCACTGTTTGGCAGGAGGGAGGTAAAGGGCAGGGGCTATGGATTGAGGAAACACCTTGTTAGCTCTCAGAAACTGTTTCATCACAACCGCAGAGATCGACTGCGTTGGGGTTCCTTCCCTCCCCAAGAATCCAAAACAAAAAGACTTCCATCACCTGAGGTAATCTGAGTGCATCTCCATGCCTTAAAACCAGAACAGGTGGAACCAATGTTCTTTGCCATTTTGTGTTCCATTAAAACTTTATGGAAAAACAGTGTACTGCCATTAACTATATTTAAATAAAATCTTCTGGGTGAGAAAGATTTTAATAAGTATATTTTCTGACGCCTAGTATACACACTGATCACAAACATACTTACTGATCCAAAACTGCTGCTCAATCACTTTTTTTACTCAAGTATAGTTTATTTACAATGTGTCAATTTCTGTACAAAGTGATCTAGTTACACATATATATACATTCTTTTTTTAATATTCTTTTCCATTATGATTTAGCATAGGATATGGAATATAGTTCTCTGTGCTATACAGTAGGACCTTGTTTTTTATCCATTCCCTATATAATAGCTTACATCTGCTAATCCCAACCTCCCACTCCATCCCTCTCCCAACCCCCTCCCCCTTTGCAACCACAAGTCTGTTCTCTATCACTTCTTAATTTAACTCTAATTTCACCTTCTCTCTCCCTTCCAATTTAAAAGAGAGGGAGGAGAGTACAACTCTAATTTATCCTTTATTTTTCTTAGTGATAGATATTCCCCACAGTTCTAAAGTTTAAGCCAACTTGACAAAACCTATTTAAAAAAAACAAACAACAAACCTCTCTTTATATACAAGTTTCATCTCTTCCCATCTTTTCTCAGGATCACCCTATAAGTTAACCTTTTCTCTCATATGTTCATCTGCTTCCTCTCAACAGGATGCCTCACATCTACATTTCAAGTCTCAATTATCTTTAAAATGCACACAAGCAAAGAAAACCAAAAGCATTCCTTCAATCACTCTCAAGCTACTATCAGCCCCCTTCTTTCCACTTCTCCAACTCCCACCCCACACTCCCTCCCATTAGCTGCCAGTATTTCTCATATGTAAACTGCAATGGCCTTCTTACTGTTCCCCCCAATCTTCTGACCCCTTCCCCAACGTATTCTTCACAGTGATCCAGGATGAGCTTCTCAAAATACGATCTTGCTCATGTCACACCTACAGATTTGATGAATGTGAAGAGAACAAACATATATTAAGTTTGGTTTATGCTCTCAATAATCGAAGAGCATATTTTGGGCCTATGAAAATTTACGAATCTTTGGGAATGGACAATGAATAACTGGTAAAATCACTTATGGGATAGAGATTGCAAAGATGGGTAAATTCTAACCACCCACATAAATGACTGCTAAGGCATGAAGACAAGCTTTAAACCAGTGATAACCACTGACATTTTTATCAAACACAGCTAAAGCCCACTACTGCTGTAATATTATATTTTACTCACGTAGACCTTTGCTATATAATGTAGTGGCCACTAGCCACATGTAGCTCTTGAAATATATCTAGTCCAAATTGAAATGTGCTGAAAGTATAAAACATACCATGTTTTTTACTTCAAAGCACAAAACAATGTAAAATATCAATAACTGTTATGTTGATTATGTGTTGAAAGATATTTTGTATATAGGGGGTTAAATATATTATTAAAATTAATTTCGGGCTTCCCTGGTGGCACAATGGTTGAGAGTCCGCCTGCCGATGCAGGGGACACGGGTTCGTGCCCCAGTCCTGGAAGATCCCACAAGCCGTGGAGCGGCTGGGCCCATGAGCCATGGCTGCTGAGCCTGCCCATCAGGAGCCTGTGCTCCACAGCGGGAGAGGCCACAACAGCGAGAGGCCCACATACCGCAAAAAAATAATAATAATAATTTCACCTGATTTTTTTCCATATGGCTACTGCAAAATTTTAAATTACATGTGGCACAAATATTTGCATTCAACAGTGCTGATCTAGTCATTATAATTTATTCAAGAATGGCTAATAATTTCACTTTCATCCATTTGGGCAAATTCAGTATGTTACAAAAAGGAAAACAAACTCAGACTTAAAGCTAAATTCCCTCAAAGTTTTTCAAAATTACAAAAGATGACAAGAGACCTGATCAGAAGTTTTCCAAGCCAACGTTCTTATACAACACAGTAGCAGACTTTCACCATACTTTTTCACTTTCCTCACACTTTTTCACGAGATATCAGAAGACAATAATTTAAATATTTTTTAAAATTCAGAAAAAGATGAATACTTACAATTCTATCAAGGAAACCTATGGGAAACTGAAGATAGCTAAAGCAAAGACAGACTGAAGGAGAGAGAAAGAATTCATCTAGTTTAGCACAATACTAGATTTTTAAATTATCTCATGTAATCCTCAGAGCACCCCTATAACTTAGATTCTATATCCTTTCTTTCACTGCTGAGAATACTAGCTCAGAGATATTTAAGTAATTTGCCCAAAGTCATATAGTTAACAAGTGACATGGTCAAGATTCAATTTCAAATCTGACTCCAAAGACCAAGTTTTTAGAAGAAAATCTGAAAAAGAATACAAATTTATGTTTCAGACAATATGTCTTCAAAAGAAAAAGGCTGAATTAAACACTGCATTGCTCCACAAAACTTAATTAAAATACTCAATAGCTCTGCTTAATCCAATCAATATTACACACTAGACTAGGCAACTTGATTAAACAAGAAAAGTCCCAAACTAGGGGCTATGAGAGGTACTACCTTCAGAGAGTAACACTTTTTTCCTACTCTATACTTCTCAACGCTATTGTAATCATATGAATTTAAAAGACACTGAGAGGGCCTCCCTGGTGGCGCAAGTGGTTGAGAGTCCGCCTGCCGTTGCAGGGGATACGGGTTCGTGCCCCGGTCTGGGAGGATCCCATATGCCGCGGAGCGGCTGGGCCCGTGAGCCATGGCCGCTGAGCCTGCGCGTCCGGAGCCTGTGCTCCGCAACGGAGGAGGCCACAACAGTGAGAGGCCCGCATACCGCAAAAAAAAAATTAAATAAATAAATAAATAAAAGACACTGAGAATTTCAAGGGGGGAGGGGGAACTACTACAAGAAGCCATTAAAAATCTCAGCAAGAGGGCTTCCCTGGTGGCACAGTGGTTGAGAGTCCGCCTGCCGATGCAGGGGACACGGGTTCGTGTCCCGGTCCAGGAAGATCCCACATGCCGCGGAGCAGCTGAGCCCGTGAGCCATGGCTGCTGAGCCTGTGCGTCCTGAGCCTGTGCTCCACAATAGGAGAGGCCACAACAGTGAGAGGCCCGCGAAAAAAAAATCTCAGCAAGACTCTTAAAACAACATTTAGCAAAACTTCTATAACTCATTATAAGGAGTGCTTACTAATCACTAGGAATTATTCAATAAATCATGATGTTGAAAAATTAATATTCATTGTCACTGCAAGTCATGACAATTTTAACTCAAACCTGAGAGACTCAAAACTAATTTTTTATGGACCAGATCTCTCCTTAGTAAATTAGAAACAACTGAAGCAAACACACCCAAGCAGATTTACCTCATAAGTGCAACTTAAAAGTTAACAAACCACACCTTAAATTGCAATTTTTGTCCATGTTAACACCAGCATTAAGTGCCAAAAAAAAAAAATTATTTCACTATCTAGCCCCTCTACATTCTAAAGGAAGAATTCTTTGGAAACAAAACATAATTTCTGAACATAATATAATTTGGTGAAAATTTCATCCAGATAACTAATGATCTATGGAAGGGACTTAAATAATATAGAAAGCAAGAAACTCTAGTTTCTTAGCCCACAGTCAAAATGAAATTAAGAGATCTGGTGCTTTCTATTCTATATTATATTGTGTATATATATGTTCTATTTTATACTGCCAACAGCACTCTGAGCAGTTGCTTTAAGAAATCCTCTATCCTTATTAAAGCCATTCATGGAATAGTTTTCATCCAAGTTCTGTAATTCATGACTAAACTTGAAACTATTAACCTCTGTGTCTGAATTTTCCCATCTATAAAATGAGGGAGGCAAACTATAACAACACCTAAGCTTTCTGCCTCAGACTCTGCATTCAGGGGAACTGAGGCTACAATACTGACCAATTCTTTCTCCTTCAAAGCACTTAACCGCACATTATGTCTCCCAACTCAAGTGTGGATCCTTAACATCAGGGACTTCTTCATCTCTGTATTCCTAGTGACTATCACAGTGTCTGATTCACTTTCAGTGCTCCATAAATTTTTGGCTAAATAAATAATCTACTCTTGTTCCATCTTCAATGATAACCTCTAGAAGACAACTGAATTTGAAACTGTTTAATCTCTAATACAATCACAGCAATTACACAAAAACTTTAAGTAACTATAAAGACCTTATCAAACCGGCAAATACTAAAGTTTAAATATAATGGTGATAAAGACAGAGGATATGCTTGGCTTGTTTTTCAAATTATGCCACTGGATCCACATTAACCATCTAACCAAAATAACAGAAAATAGTCCACTGGCAAAAGAATTAGCAAATGCCATATCACTAAAGTAAAGGGGTCCTACAATTCCAAACTGCATATTTATTATGTGGCACCATTTTGAGCTACATGAATTACATGAAAGCCAGACAAAACAAGACAATATGTCTAAAGATAGAGCAGTGGCTAGAAACCTAACAAGTGACTTCTTAAACCAACAGGGTAAGGAACTGAACATTAAGATAGTATCAAAGTGTCCTACATCTGTAATAAATCCTTAAAGATTTTAAAAGTTAAGTAACTTTAGAGAACTGACACCTCTGACCATATACAAAAATTAACTCAAAATGAATCAAAGCCCAAAATATATGCACTAAAATTATAAAACGCTTAGAAGAAAACACAGGAGTAAATCTTCATGACCTTGGGTTAGACAATGTCTTCTTAGATATAACACCAAAAGCATAAGCAACAGAAGAAAAAAACAGATAACTGGACTTCATCAAAATTTAAAACTTTCCTGCTATAAAGTACACCATCAAGAAAGTAAAAAGACAACCTACAAAATTGGAGAAAATTTTCACATATATTTGATAAGTGACCTGTATCTAGAATATATATAAAAAACTTTATCTCAGTAATAAAAAGACAACAATTTTTAAATGGGCAAAGGATCTGAATAGACATTTCTCTAAAGAAAATGTACAAATGGCCACTAAGCGCATGAAAAGACACTCAGCATCACTAGCTATCAGGGAAATGCAAATCAAAACCATACTGAGATACCACTTCACACTACTAGAATAGCTATAATAAAAAAGATAGTATTGGTAAGGATGTCAAAAAACTAGAATCCTTACACTCCCCTGGTAAGAATGTAAAATGGTACAGCCATTTTGGAAAATACTTTGGCAACTAACAAATGACCTAGCAATTCCACTCCTAGGTATATATCCATATATCCACTTGTAAAAAACTTGTACAAATATTCATAGCAGCATGATTCCTAACAGCCAAAAGTTAGAAACAACCCAAATTTATATCAACTGACAAATGTACAAATAAAATGTAGTATACCCATGCAATGGAATTATAATTTGACAATAAAAAGAAATGAAGTCCTGGGCCTCCCTGGTGGCGCAGTGGTTGAGAGTCCGCCTGCCGATGCAGGGGATGCGGGTTCGTGCCCCGGTCTGGGAGGATCCCATATGCCGCGGAGCGGCTGGGCCCGTGAGCCATGGCCGCTGGGCCTGCGCATCTGGAGCCTGTGCTCCGCAACGGGAGAGGCCACAACAGTGAGAGGCCCACATACCGCAAAAAGAAAAAAAAAAAAAAAGAAAAAAAAAGAAATGAAGTCCTGATACATGCTATAATATGGATGAACCTTAAACACATGATGCTATATGAAAGCTACCAGTCATAAAGACTACATACTGTATGATTCCATTTGTATGAAATGTCCAGAAAGAATATTAGTGGCTGCCTAGTGCTGGAGAAGTTGGGAGGGAAATGAGGAATGGCTGCTAAAGGGTATGGGGTTTCTTTCTGGGGTGATGAAAATGTTCAAAAATTGATAGTAGTAATGACTGCACAACTGTGAAAATACTAAAAATCACTAAATTGTACCCGTTAAATTGGTGAACTGTATGGTATATGAATTATATCTCAAAGTTGTGTTTTAAAAAGATAATCAGATGTAACATTTCTTGGAAGAAATGTTGCCAACCAGCTATAAGTCCATATGTCTTCAAAATCTAAGTACCAAATCACTCACTGCCCTCATTAAATAGAGAAACGCTCATTAGGAAAGTGAAAAGGGGTGGGGTAGGGGGATTGGCAAACGGAGACTACAGTAACACCAGAGTTTGAATACTTACAAACTGGATACTTTATTTTAGCATTCTATTATATGGAATCATGAAAATTTCTTCTGAAATTTGAGAAATTGGGTAGCTAAAAGAGCTAGGTGCCCCAATACTAATGCACAGACATAAAAAGAAAAAGGTTGATCACAAAGAACAGGAAAATATTCGTCATATGTCTGTTCAACTGACTGCCAAGCTCAAATGACCACTAATGAATGAGCCACTGAACTGATATCCTAAGGATGGGAGGACATCCCTTATTTCCAATAAACTCTCAAGAGATTTTTGCAACAAAAAGTTTGTTTTATCATACATAGTGGTTCTCCACCAAGATTAATGAGTTTTCTGTCATTCATATTAAATACTGAAATAGCAAAACAATTACCGCTAAATGTGGCAGGCAAAGACCTGTGAAAAAAAATTTTTTTAAGTCTTAGTATTTTGGTCATATTATAGGCAGTCAACTTTTTTTTTTAACATCTTTATTGGAGTATATTTGCTTTACAATGGTGTGTTAGTTTCTGCTGTATAACAAAGTGAATCAGCTATACATATACATATGTCCCCATATCTCCTCCCTCTTGCGTCTCTCTCCCACCCCCCCATCTCACCCCTCTAGGTGGACACAAAGCATCAAGCTGATCTCCCTGTGCTATGTGGGGCTTCCCACTACCTATCTATTTTACATTTGGTAGTGTATATATGTCCATGTCACTCTCTCACTTCGTCCCAGCTTATCCTTCCCCTTCCCCATTGCCTCAAGTCCATTCTCTACATCTGCATCTTTATTCCTTCCCTGCCCCTAGGTTCTTCAGAACCTTTTTTTTTTTTTAGGTTCCATATATACGCGTTAGCATACGGTATTTGTTTTTCTCTTTCTGACTTACTTCACTCTGTATGACAGACTCTAGGTCCATCCACCTCACTACAAATAACTCAATTTCATTTCTTTTTATGGCTGAGTAATACTCCATTGTATATATGTGCCACATCTTCTTTATCCATTCATCTGTCGATGGACACTTAGCTTGCTTCCATGTCCTGGCTACTGTAAATAGAGCTGCAGTGAATATTGTGGTACATGACTCTTTTTGAATTATGGTTTCCTCAGGGTATATGCCCAGTAGTGATTGCTGGGTCATATGGTAGTACTATTTTTAGTTTTTTAAGGAACCTCCATACTGTTCTCCATAGTGGTATATCAATTTACATTCCCACCAGCAGTACAAGAGGGTTCCCTCTTCTCCACAACCTCTCCAGCATTTATTGTTTGTAGATTTTTTGATGATAGCCATTCTGACCGGTGTGAGGTGACATCTCATTGTAGTTTTGATTTGCATTTCTCTAACGATTAGTGATGTTGAGCATCTTTTCATGTGTTTGTTGGCAATACAATACATTTTGGAGAAATGGCTATTTAAGTCTTCTGCCCATTTTTGGACTGGGTTGTTTGTTTTTTTGATATTGAGCTACATGAGCTGCGGCAGTCAACTTTTTTTTTGCGGTATGCGGGCCTCTCACTGTTGTGGCCTCTCCCGCTGCGGAGCACAGGCTCCGGACGCGCAGGCTCAGCAGCCATGGCTCACGGGCCCAGCCGCCCCGCAGCATATGGGATCCTCCCGGACCGGGGCACGAACCCGTATCCCCTGCATCGGCAGGCGGACTCTCAACCACTGCGCCACCAGGGAGGCCCAGTCAACTTTTAAATGTAGTTTTTCCACCTCAGATTAAATATATGTTTTACAGAACATTTTTTTTAATTTATTTATTTATTTTTGGCTGCGTTGGGTCTTCATTGCTGAGCACGGGCTTTCTCTAGTTGCACAGAGCGGGGGCTACTCTTCATCACAGCGCGCAGGCTTCTCATTGCAGTGGCTTCTCTTGTTGCATGGGCTCTAGGCGCGGGCTTCAGTGGTTGTGGCTCATGGGCTCCGGAGCACAGGCTCAGTAGTTGTGGCACACGGGCTTAGTTGCTCCATGGCATGTGGGATCTTCCCGGACCAAGGGTCGAACCCGTGTCCCCTGCACTGACAGGCAGATTCTTAACCACTGTGCCACCAGGGAAGCCCCCAGAACATTTTCTTATGAAATGATTTCTGGCTAAATGACCTACTCTTGTTAACTTAGTGGTTAAGCTCTTCAGACCAGTACTTAAAATCATACCACCAAATCCAAATCTACAACTATATATCCATGGGGAGAAAATGTTCAGAGTTCCAACTGTGACACCAGGGGATTCATCTCCTGCTAACTTCCCATGATGTCAAAAAGTAATCATAATCACAACTTTAAAAAATATTAGACTCAAATATAATAAAAAGAACACTAGATAGCCTTTTCAAAAATCATCAACATTAAACAACCAAGTGTACAACTTTCCAACATTTAAACAAAGTTTACATCACAAGGTGATTTGTCATAAAAATAAAATGAGCTCTCATTATTACTACCCTCAGTTCAGGTTGTGATATATAATAGCTTCTAAAATCCCCACATTTTGTAAGACAACCAGTAATTTCTATGTTTTGTTTTTGTTGCTATTTCTGTTGATACCAAAAGTTTAAAAGTTAATAAAAATTAGAGTCTGCCTTAGGAAACATAGGCAATTTAGGGATAAAATAAACGAGAAGAATAAATAATCACATGTTGCAACCAAAGATAATCTTGCACCATAATTTATTTCCTTTATCTGTTATTTTAAGAGCTTCCCATCTTTGTCTTAATTCAAAAGCTAAACTTCTGGAACTATAAGAAATGTAAAAAAATAAATAAATAAATACTGAAGGCAGAAAAATTAAGCAATTTGCCTAAGGTCACCTAGCTAGGAGGCAGACAAGCAAATCTAGGCTGCCTGGTTCCAAAGCCACCCTTTTACCAACTCCCCCTGGGCCACCTCTGTAAACTTCATTAACTTCTTCCTCTAAGCCCCCAGCACCAGGCTAAGAACACAGAAATGTTTGTCTGCAATATATATAGCTCATAGAATATTTTCTTATGGACTCAACTCTAAATGGTGGTTAAGTTCCCCTGAGATTCAAATATAAACATTTCCATAAAAATTTTTTTTAATCAAGTAGAAAAAGCATGTAACACTCTCTGAAGCTTAGGGAATACATTAATTTACATTTTTATAATATGCCACTTACTTATAAGCAACTCACTAAAATTTATGACTATTTGAGACGCCAAAAATTAGGTATGCTAGGCCATAAATAAAACCACAAGACTGGCTAAATCAACGCAAAAGAAGCATAAACAGCTTCGGGAAAATTGCTAAACGGTAGTAAAATTACACTAGTACACCAGCCCCTGCTGTGACTGGCCCATATTCTTTTTTTTTTTTTTTTTTTTTTTGCAATACGCAGGCCTCTCACTGTTGCGGCCTCTCCCGTTGCGGAGCACAGGCTCCGGACGCGCAGGCTCAGCGGCCATGGCTCACGGGCCCAGCCGCTCCGTGGCATGTGGGATCCTCCCAGACCGGGGCACGAACCCGTGTCCCCTGCATCAGCAGGCAGACTCTCAACCACTGCGCCACCAGGGAAGCCCTGGCCCATATTTTTTCCTATCTCCTATCACCTACCACCTTCCACATATATTCCACATCACTATATGAGAATTCTAACCACCATTGGAGGGTTCTCACAGATAAAATGACTGCCAGTAGCATATATACAACTCTGCCTTTGCTTATTTCTCTTGAACAAAGTGGAAACATCCAGTATTTGTTGTGTACATATTGTTTTTTCTATGATATGCATTGTTTTGGCTGTGTTTGATAAGAAAAAATCTGTAATAGCTACATATACTAAATCACTTGCATTCAAATGTCTGATTTATTTTTCTTCTATTAACAATCAATTTAGAATTATAATGCATACCTATCACAAATCCTTTCTTCCTAGTTTGACCTCACCAATACTCAAAATGCACTACACTTTATAATATACACTTATTTCTTGCTTTATTCTTTTAAGAGGTTCCAACAATTCTGCTGATATGCAAAAAAGATTCAGTAATTCATCTGTACTCTGTAAAATAAATGGAAGTGTTTCTTTTAAAGAAAAGGAAAAGTATCAAGTTGGTAATATTGATGTATTTAGAATTACGTTCTAAAAACAAGTATAAAACCCACTATTACTTTTTTTTTTAATGCTTTGAAACAAGCAGAGATTAGAAGGAGCTGCAACACTAGCTCTGGCAATTTGGGAAGCTGGGAAAGCTAATATATATACTCTAGGGACTTCAGCAGGTATTTGGGAGCCATTTTGCATGAAATACGAAGGGCTTTTTTAACTAAAATATTTCATTTCTTTTGCAAGAACACAGATTAAGAATAGAGATTTTTCAACGAGGGTGCCAAGATCATTCAAAGGAGAAAGAACAGTCTGTTCAACAAATGGTGTTGGAACAACTGGATATCCACATTCAAAAGAATGAAGTTCGACCTTACTTCACACCCTGTACAAAAATTAACTCAAAATGAATCATAAAGCTAAGAGCTAAAGTAAGTAAGAGTAAGAGCTAAAACTATAAAGCTCTTGGAAGAAAACACAGGGATAAATGTTCATTACCTCAGGTTTGGCAAAGGATTCTTGGATACAATATCAAAACAAAAGCCACTAAATATAGATAATTTGAAGTTAATCAGAATTTAGAACTTTTGTGCTTCAAAGGACATTAACAAGAAAGTAAAAAAGTAATCGACAAAATGGGAGCAAATATTTGTAAATCGTATATCTGGATAAAGAACTTATATCCAAAATATATTTAAAAAATCACTTACAACTCAATAATAAAAAGGCAACCCAATTTTAAAATGGGCAAAGGATCTGAATAGACATTTCTCCAAAGATGATACACAACTGGCCAATAAGCACATAAAATATGTTCAACATCATACAGTCATCAGGGGAATGCAAATCAAAACCAAAATTAGATACTTCACACTCACTAGGATGGCTAGATTTATTAACAGGTAACAACAAATATTGACTAGGATGTAGAGAAAGCGGAACCCTCATACACTGCTGGCGGGAATATAAAATGGTGCAGCCACTTTAGAAAACTGTCTGGCAATTCCTCAAATGATTCAGCATTGCTACCAGAAGACCCAGAGATTCTACTCCTAGGTATATACCCAACAGAAATTAAAATAAGTGTTCAAACAAAAACTTGTATACAGATGTTTATAGCACCATTATTCATAATAGTCAAAAGGTGGAAACAACCCAAATGTCCATCAACTGATGAACTGGCATTACTAATTCTTATAAGCACCCCATACCAAATGCCAGGGAGAAGGAGATTATTGAGATTGCTATCTGCATACACACAAGGATTTCTTGTGGCATTTCTTGCACAGGGAAGACACTTGGTACAAAGTCAAATCCAACCAACCTCCAACATCGTCTTTTATGCCCATACCTATTAAAAGTTGGGAAATTTCCTTCTTGTGATTTAAAAACATCCCATAGTGTTTGGACTTTCATTACCACCAAAAACTAAGTACAACATTAATTATATCATGTAGACCTCTTCTATCATTTTTATCTGTATTCGGTCTAAATACAGGGTTTTTTTCTTTTTTCATAAATTTATTTATTTATTTTTGGCTGCGTTGGGTCTTCGTTGCTGCATGCGGGCCTTCTCTAGTTGCAGTGAGCAGGGGCTACTCTTTGTTGCGGTGCGCAGGCTTCTCGTGGTGGCTTGTCTTTGATGTGGAGCACGGGCTCTAGGCGTGCAGACTTCAGTAGTTGTGGCTTGCAGGCTCTAGAGCACAGGCTCAATAGCTGTGGCACCCGGACTTAGTTGCACTGTGATATGTGGGATCTTCCCGGACCAGAGCTCAAACTCGTGTCCCCTGCATTGGCAGGTGGATTCTTAACCACTGCACAACCAGGGAAGTCCCTAAATACAGGTTTGATTTTTTTTTTGTTTTTTTGTTTTTGGCTGCATTGGGTCTTCAGTGCTGCGCGCAGCTTTCTCTAGTTGTGGCGAGCGGGAGCTACTCTTTGTTGCACAGGCTCCTCAGTGTGGTGGCTTCTCTTGTTGTGGAGCACGGGCTCTAGGTGCGCGGGCTTCAGTAGTTGTGGCTCGTGGTCTCTAGAGCGCAGGTTCAGTAGTTGTGGTGCGTGGACATAGTTGCTCCACGGCATGTGGGATCTTCCCCGACCACAGATCGAACCCGCATCCCCAGCATTGGCAGGCAGATTCTTAACCATTGCGCCACCAGGGAAGTCCCTACAGGTTTGATTCTATCACTATTTGGGCAAGAAGATATTGCTTTGCATTTACCTTTAGGCAATTCTGGTTGAAAGAAACAGACTCTGCACACAGAAAGAAGGATGCCAGGTTTCACAGAGGCTGGAATTCTTCAAAACATGGCAATATCTCTTGTAGTTCAAGAGCAGCTCAAATAAGGGACTGGAATTCTATAAAATGACCTCAGAAGCCCTGGTCAGATGATTCCTACTCCAGTGCTTCATGATTTGCAAGATAGATAATTTGGCTCTTTCCCCATGTCTTTCCATGGTTATCCTCACTACAACTACCTGACTTTTTCTCTGTGCTCTCAGTTCACGTTCCTGAGAAAGATAGCTCCGTTAACTATCACTGTTCTTGTTGGGGCAAAGTTTTTGGACCAAGCGATCTTATCTGTTCCTGATCAGCTCAAAGACTGGCTTCTGCTTGATAAGATCATTCAGCTAAGACCAGCATGGCAAGCATAACACGGTAAAGGACATGTTCGCCTATGTGTAAGTAATCACTTCAGGCTGCTCCCTCAGTAGATGCTGGGGCTCAGAGCACAGCATCCTAGAACATAAACCCTCTTCTCTGAGATGATCAGACTAATTCCAATAACCAGTAGATTAAAACATGAGAGAACTTATGCATTCACAAAATGGTCCATAAGGGTACAAAAATGTAACAGTTAGAGAGTTTTAAAGTAGAAAAAAAACTTGAGACACAAATCTCTGCCTTAGCATCTGTGATAGGTCATTGAAATTCTGTTTGAATTCCTTCAAGTGCTGGGGAACTCCATACCAAAAAAGCATTGTCAGGCTATTCTAATAGACTTTTAAAAATCTTTATGTTAGGATAAAATCTATTTTCATATAAACTCTGCCCATTGGCCTTTTTTTTCCTGAAGCAAGAACAAATTTATTCATTCAACCAACTAAGAACCCTTCAAGCATCTGTATATCTCAAACTTCCCTTTAGCCTTCTATAGACTAAACCCATTGAGTAAACTTAATTTTCCTAGGACTTGATTCCAGACCCATGGTCATTCTGTCTTCTTCTTGGGAACAACCTATCTTGTTCAAACCAGTCTTTAAATATGCACTTGGAACTGAAGACAATATTCACTGGATGGACAAGAACAGAATACTGTAGATTCATTTTTAAGAACTGGTCACTAACTTCATTAATCCAATATATATTTTCAGGAACTACATAACACTGTGATTCATATTAAGAAAATATCCAGTAAGTTTCCTGGATCTGCATTTGACACTAGTAAATATTAACTGCACTCCAAAAAACCTTTCTGGTGGGGGGGGGCAACATCAGCAAAACAACAGTTTATATTCAAAATTTTCACACTCACCATCATTTCTGTTACAATTATTGTTAAAGCCAAGGACCAAAATAAAACATGCTCAAACACTAGTTTTGTCATTTAGTATTTGTGAGAGGTACCCCGCCCACACTAGCAGCCTCCCATTGTACCTGCCTGGGAGCTTACACTGCCCTAGGAGATAATCCATAGACAAAAGGTTTTTACATATCTTAAGAGCGTTGATCCATAGCACCCTGACACTATACCCTAAATAAAGAAGACTGTCTCAAAAAGAACTACAGACGTGTTTTAAGCGATAGTTTGAACCCAGATAAGATTAACAAATTGTTAAGAGGGTTGTACCAGCCTGGACTAAAAGAAACAGAGACATTTCAAATTGAAAAGAGGTTTCTGGACTCCCAATTTTCAATGGGAAGGAAGCAGACTGAAAATACTACTCAGTTACAAACTGAGGTAATTTACAGAAAAGAAGGACTTCTCAGAGGGTAGAGCCAAAAGCAGAAGAAAATAAGATTAGAAAAAGACTTCCAAGGTAGTAGAACTGGGCCCTAATCAAAGAACTCTCATTGCCCCCAAAGCAGGGGACCCTGACTAATGAGCCTGGCTGGATTTCAGACCTGCTATTTGTACCAGCGACTGCTACGTGCCTCCCACTCCTCCTCCATTTGATGGGAGTTCTATTGAGGTTATCCTGTACCTGTCTCACCATTTTACACTGGGTTTATCTTTTCAGTTCCTAGGTCTGTATCAAGAGGGACAGAGTTCCTTTCATCAAGATGTGAAGTCTAATCCTCCCACTCCTTTTCTGAATCTGGGCTGGTTTTGTGGCTTGTTTCGACTAAAAGAATGTAGCAGAAGTGAACTGACTCAAGAAGCCTTGTGGCTTTCACTCTTGTCCTCTTGGAACACTGCTACCACCACGTAAAAAGCCCAGGCTATTCCTAGGAAAGGCCACATGAAAGAGCACCAATCGCTGCCCCCACTGACAGCCCCAGGTAACTGCCAGGTACTTGAGCGAGGACATCTTAAACCATCCCACTCTAGTCAAGCTGCTGGATGATTGAAGCCACATGAGTGACTCTAGACAATAACATTTAAAAACAAACCGTCCAGCTACATGTAGCTCAAATAACAAAATACTGAGCAAATAATTTTTGTTTCAAGCCACTACATTTTGGGATTACAGTCAATCGTCCCTTGCTATAAGCAGGGTATTGGTTCCAGGAGCCCCCTTGGATACCAAAATCCTCAGATGCTCAAGTCCCTTATACAAACTGGTGTAATGCAGTCGGCCTCCATATCTGCGGATTTTGCATGTATTTGTTACACAGCAATAGATAACTGAAACAGAGTTAAATAAAATAATGATGCATCTTAATTTGATGAAATATAATCGGCAGCTCAATGGACTCTTTTTTAAAATATCGACCTGAGGAAAAGAGAGTGGGAACTCATGCAGTTCACATGAACATAAAATACCACAGACCATAAATTACTACCACTATGTTCCAGATTAATGCTGAAAGATAAAGAAAAAAATCCTTTCCTGTTGCTATCCAATCTCCAGTCTTAAAATTTTAAATGGCTAAGGGAAGAGTGGCATCCACTTTATTGTAAATGAAAACAAAATGGGTAACATCCTTGAATTATGGGTCTCTCTCTCTTTTTTTTTTTTTTTTGGCTGCGTTGGGTCTTCGTCGCTGCGTGCGGGCTTTCTCTAGTTGCAGTGTGCGGGCTTCTCATTGCGGTGGCTTCTCTTGTTGCAGAGCACGGACTCAAGGCCTGCGGGCTTCAGTAGTTGTGGCTTGTGGGCTCTAGAGCACAGGCTTAGTTGCTCCACGGCATGTGGGATCTTCCCGGACCAGGGCTCGAACCCATGTCCCCTGCATTGGCAGGCGGATTCTTAACCACTGCACCACCAGGGAAGCCCATGGGTCTCTTTTTAAGACAAAGTTTTCAATTTTCAACTTCAACTAAACTCTTAGGATACCACTGATATTACTGCAACTAAAAAGATAAATAAGAACACTGAATTGTACATCATTTTAAATAGATTATTTCAATAGAGTAGAATTAATGTTTGAGGCCAAAATAAAATGGACAGTTGCTCAATTTTAATATAAAGTTCTTTTATTAGGGAGGAAGCATGTGAAGTGACAAAGCACTAGGATTCAGACAACCTGGGTCTATACTCTTAGTAGGGTGACCTAGGGCAAACCACTTAATTATTTTTAGCCTTGATTCCTCAACTATGACCCGCCAAACAGGTACTATTAGCACTCTAGAAGATTCAAAGGTAACATGAACTTCACCAAATTAATAAGCTAAGAATAATATCGTCAACTATAATTAAATACAGTTCCTTGAATTCCTATTAATACTACCTATTATTATCTAATTAAAGGCACCATGCATTGAGCACTGATAACACACTAAATGTATGTTCACCTAATCCTATTAACAATCCTATGGAGAAGGTACTATTGATATTATTCTATTCTACATAATAGTAAACTAAAGGCATAGAGAGGCTAAGAAACTTTCCAAGGTTTCACAGCTGGTCAGTGACAAAGCCAAGATTAAATGCAGTTTTGGGTTTTTTGTTTGTTTGTTTAACTCTTGAGCCAAAACTTTTAAATACTACATGAGAGCCTCAAGTCCAAGCTCCAAACACAAAACAAGAATTTTGGTGAAAGAAATGCAAACAGAATATATAGTGCCATCAGCAATTGACTAGGAATCAGGTGATCTAAATTCCAATGCTAATTCTGCACTACCTACCTTGATGTAAGACAATGGGCAAGTTAGCAATGGAAATCAAATAGCTTTTAATCAAGAAGAAATTAGGATGGTTGCCAAATGTGAAATATATATTTTGAAAATATGAACTTTATTTTTGAATATTGAAATATTTCAAATATTGAAAATAAGAACAGATTTGAGAAGAAAGATGACAATAAGGTAACACAAAGATGCACCTGAAAACTTTTTGTAAGTAAGTAGAGAGGACCAGAAATGCTATTTCAAAAATCACATTTACATAAAAGGAAACCAACAGTAGAAAGTAGAAAGAATATGCTATAAATGTAAAGCTTTACTTTGAGAGGAGGAAGGGTAGCTGAATTTAAGTAGAAAAATAAAAGGTCAGATACACAATGCCCTGACAGTCACCGAAAATAGGGAAAGATCATAAACAGAAACGTGTACAACCGAGTCTTCTTTAGGCCTAAATTATCCATCCTTTGAGGCATTTTATGAACCTAAATAATCCCTGTCCTCTGAATGCACCCACTTATAAAGAACAAAAAAGTTTATAATTTTATACCACAATGAATATTTAAAGCTACTTTTGGGTTTAGAATTATTACAGCAACCTTCTGTACAGCAGAAGAGGAAAGTGTCATGGCAACATTACACGTCACAAAAAAGCGGTCTGGGCTAAGAAGCCGACAATGCCTTGCCCTAACAAGAGAACTAGCTACGTAAATTAAGCCAGGAAATGGAATGACAGAACAGAAAACAGCCAAACTGTCAGATGCTGAATAAACAGCATCAATGAATTATTTGAATTAGGAAGAGCTAACAGGTTCTTAATGTTATACCTCAAAATATTCTAAAATAATACCCGTTTGGCAAGTTATCAGGTGTCTCTTTAGAATGTTTATGATTTAAGAATAATCCGATTTTCCACAACATGGGATGATGGAATACTAAATACTAAACTTCTGGGGGGAAAAAATTCTACTCAGAGTATAACCATATCATCTTTAAAACCTAAAAGTTTCAGGCCAGGTGTAGAGAATTTTCTTAAGTGATATTAGAGGCAAAGGAATAGTTGACTGAGTCTATTCTACATTTCTACAGTGAGTCAAGCTGTCAATAATTATTTAGTTAAGATAATCCTCCATGAAATTAACAGGCAAACAATCAGAAGAGGGATGTTTTTCCTTTTCTAGAATTCTTAATAAGAGATAAAACCAGGAGTAAAAGAAGAGATGTAAACTCAACAAGCCAGAAGTGACCCTTGTAGGACCACAAATTAAAGTTACTATTGTACATAACCAGGAGAAATTAACCAACTTCGAGCAACAGAAACAAATTACACCTGCTAAACAACAGCACTCATTAAGAAACCTGGAGTGGTACTTTTTAAGATATTTATATAGACGTTGCATTAATTTAGGCGCAGATAATGAACACCTTAGTCGTCTTCCTTTGCCGGTTTCTATGCCAAGCCCTCTCGAAGCTGGGATCCAAAAGGTAAGACTCCAAGAAAGAAAGAATCTCATGTGGGAAATGGTATCCTCATACAGCCCAGAGAACAGCTGACGCACAAGGAGCTTGGAAAATATCCCGTCGTTTACCTTACTAAGAGCGGTTAGGAAGGAAGATGATCGTCCACGTGCACTATTGTTTCCAGGTGTGTTTATTTATATTTAACTTACGCTTTGATATCAGTACCCTCAACCTCAAGCAAATGGTGGGGAGGAGGGATGGCAGCGCCGCTGGTGGCACCTGGGCGCACCACAAGTTTAAAAAATAAAAACAAAAACCTTTTATTTTTAATTGCAGCGTACTCGGTGCCCTCACCTCTCCTCCACCATCTCTGCCATCACCCACACAGCTCCTCTCAGCGCCGCCTCGGGTCCCCATGACAACCCCTCCCGAGGGTGAGCCCCCCTCCGCCGCGTCCCGGCCCCCGCCCCTGCCCGGCCAGCCACACTTACCTGACAGGTGACAACTCCACCTGCTCTAGGCTCTCACTCTCCCCGCTCCCGAGAGGCGGGCCGGGAACCCCGAAGCCCCGGGAACCCTCACTCCCGAGCCAGGGCACGACCCTCTCCAGTCGGGGACGCGGGGAGGGCCGGCCGTATGGGGAGCTGGGTAGGTTCCACTCCGACCCCAAAACGAGTGACGCGTGGGCCGGAGCGCGACCCCCCAGAGGGGTGCGGCGGGCCCGAGCCTCTGTCTTAAGGGGCTGAAGGGGGCCGAGTGGCGGGCGCGAAGGAACTTGTCGGTTTAAACAAACAACGACGCGTCACGGTGGCGGGAGATGCTGGGGACGACGCTCACCTTGAAAGGGTTGTTGAGATCCGGGTCTGCAAACGGGTTACTATCAAAATCCGACATCTCGCGCTCGGCGTCACCCACCCGACCCAGGCGCAGAGAGAGAGAGAGAGGAGGCGAGGCCGCCGCCCCCCTGCGCGCTCACGTCGCCGCCGCAGCCGCCGCCGCCGCCGCCGAGCAGATCCGGGTGCAGCTCGCGAGGCCACCCAGCCAGCCGTGCCACTGAGCATGCCCGGTGCGACGGGCTGCTGGACGCCGGCGCCGCTCCTAGTTCGCCATCCCGTTCCTCCGGGCCGCACTCCAGCACTCCGGGCTTTAAGTACGACCGAGTAGGAACTAGGGGCGGAGGAAGCTGGGAACGGTGGAAGGAGCGCGGAGGTGTACTGTGCTAAGCGCATTTGGAAGAGCGGCGCGTCTGGCTGGACTTGATGGTGTTATCGATTTAAAATCGGCGCCGTGTGGCCAAGGATGACTTACGGGAGAGGTGACACTTTGTGGGCAAGAAAGACGTACACTGAGACCACTTCCCCAGGTTGGGAAGGCAGCTTGGGACGCAGGCTGCACACCTGGGGAAAGAGTGGCAGCTTAACTGGACTCAGAGGCGCGGAGACCTAGAGAAGCTCCGCACCTGTAACCACAGATAACGCCCGGTGGGGCCTTGTCCTCACTAATGATGAATTTCGCACACCCCTGATTCCACCTGGGAAACCCTGCCTCCCGTCTTCCGGTTTTTTCCGACTCTAGGTTGCTGCTAAATCACGGAGACCAGCCGTGATGCTACCGATCCGGACTGGCTCCGCAGGCGTTTGGGAAAGAGAGATTCAGTACCAGGGTCCGGCCCTCGGTACCGTTCTCCAGAATCTGCAAAATGGCTACTTCTCCAGAAATGATCGCGGGGTGGCACAGGTCCAAAGATCAAGGCCCTTAAGTTAATGTTAGTGGATGACAAAAAGATGCCGTTTTTGTTTTCTTTCAAGCATTCAGGCGCAAAATATACACTTCTGATTTTTTTCCTATCCACTACCCAACACCAGAGATTACCAAAAAATGAGTATGTGTGTGGAATTTATTTGTACCATTCGTTGCCCCACCCTTGAACTTAATGAGGGGCCATCTCTTTCCCCCCGCCCTCACCTTCTTTTTGCTCTAACAGCAAAACACTTAGCAGATAAAGCTATAAAAAGCCAGAATTATTTTCACTTGATAGGTGCCTAAGAATTGGAAGGAACTAGAGTTAGTCTTCTTGGTCTTCTTGCACTATTCAAAATCATCTGGGAAATAGTTTCTCCCCACTGTGAAAACACTAGCTAGTGATGATAGACAAAAAAGCACATTTGCTGTAATCTCTCTTTGGCGGGATCCAGGTTGGGATATATGACAAAGAAGCTGCTTCTAGGCAGCCGACTAGGACTGTCAACTAATAAGGGACAACAGACTGGAATGATCCTGGCCGAGCTACAAGATTGTGGACACGAAAAAGAGCAAACCATCTATTGTGCTTGCCCTCCTATCCTCAGCAGCTGCCAGGAGTCTATAGCTGAGTGCTCAAAATATGCGTGGGGTTCAAATCCCAATTTTGATACTACTTGTGCTACCCACGTCACCTGTCTGAGTTTGTAAAGGGTTATTTTAGAATTAAATGAAATTAGAGAAAAGTGCCCTGCCTGTATATAGTGCCTAACAAATACTGTTGAATGTTTGAAAATGCCAAGGGAGCCCAGTCCATTGTTCTTATGTGTTTTTCCTCATGGCTCCTGATCTTGACCTTGCCCAGCTGATCGACTTCTCCCACCACTTTGGCCCTCACTCCCTCCACCTGTCCTCCAAATGACTCAAATAATCAGCAGCTATTTATTATGCATCTATTATGTTCCAAGACAATGAAGATCGGCTGAGCCTGCATTGCAGGATGGCAATTTCCAACGAAGCTGTGTTTACAGCTAATGATATTAGCACTTAATGCAAAGACTTACAGATTTCATTGTTACAGAATCACTTGGAATATTTGTTAATGATGCACCTCTCCATATCTCCTGACCCTGAGATTTGGCTTTACAGTAGGGACCATGGATCTGCATTTTTAATTCTATTTTTAAATGTCTTTATATATGAATATATTCCTTTACATAAATGCATAAATGGGTTCATAGCATACACACTAGTGTTTTCACCTTTTAAAAATTTTTTTTATTTTTTGTGCTCCTTCCTCTCTTCCGTATGTTAACAACCCAGTATGTTCCTTTCAATATTCTTATAATACTGTATATCTACAAGCACATAACGTAACTCATAATCATATACAAACAGATAATACATATTCATGCAGACATGCTTATACATAGTCATACAAAATTTTGGTATTGTCTTGAAAAACGGGGATCTTTTTTTTTTTTTTTTTTTTTTTGCGGTACGCGGGCCTCTCACAGCTGTGGCCTCTCCCGTTTCGGAGCACAGGCTCCAGACGCCATGGCTCACCGGCCCAGCCGCTCCGCGGCATGTGGGATCCTCATGTGGGATCCTCCCGGACCAGGGCACGAACCCATGTCCCCTGCATCGGCAGGCGGACTCTCAACCACTGAGCCACCAGGGAAGCCCCCATTTTTCTTTTTTTTGCAACTTGTTTTTCTCACTCAGTGGCACAGTTTCTCAGTGAGAGGGGAATTGGCAAAGAGACAGTCAGTCTAAAGTTTCTTACCCCAGTACACCACATAAATATTATCACTTTTTATGTGTACCATTACTATAAAGGTGGAAAGTGTTAGGAAGCATAGCTTAATGGAAATCCCTCCAAATCAACAACTACGTGTCTAATTTATTTTTTTTAACAATTACAAAATCAGCATAGTTAAAGGACCCCAGGTGATTCTGATAGAGGTGATGCAATGACCACACTTCAACGACACTGATATAAGGATATTCAGACATACAGTCCACAGGTGAGCTTATTAGAACCTTTCATGAAATTTAGAATCACAGGGACAGGAGAACTGAAAGAACCTTTAGTCCCTCTCACGACCAAAAAAGAAACTGAGTTTGAACAGGTTAAGTCATTTGCCTCAGTTACAAAGGAAGTGAGCGGAGGAACTAGGAACAGAACTCGAGTCTCTCAACTCACATTTCAGGCATTAAATTGATATTTTGGTTGGTAATATTTCGTATAGGAAGAAGAAATGCTATGTGCAAGGTAGAGAGAAAGCATACAGGAGGCTTCATTCATCGGAGTAGTTCATTTTTTAGGAGCTGCCTCCTAAATTTGATAGAGCAAAGAATGAAGAGTCAAAACTAGTTGCTAGATCCAGCTCTACCATAAACCAGCTGAGTGACCTTGATCATATCAGTTCACCTCTCTGACCTGAGTTTCCGTACTAGTCAGTTAACAAGTATTTACTGAGCACCTGCAAAGTGGTGAACATTGTTTTAGGTGTTGGGGTTAAAGCAGTGAACAAGCTGTAAGGGAGGTTCTGTTCCCAAGAAACTTCCTAAAAGGCCCAGAACATGGCTAAATGGTATCTCGAGTCCTTTAAGCAGCTAGAACATTCTGTTAATCTGTGCCAGTGACCCACCCCTCCCTAACTCTGTTTCTTTTTCTCCTTAGGGTATGCCTCACCCCGCCATCATGCTGCGTCTCCCTCAGTCTGACAAATTTAATTTGTGAATCCTTTGGGCAAGGGCTATAATCTGAATTCCATGTTTTCTATACTGACAGCCGGTGAGTATTGAGAAAACGTCAAGTTAGAAAGTTATATTTCTTACCTCAAAAGTTTCACTGGACTCTGGGTTCACTAATGGGTTAAAGCTGAAATCCATCATCTCTTGCAGTAGAGAGTCTCCAGTCATGCTGCTGTGACTGCTGCTACTGATACCCACCACACACTAACAGGAACATACGTGGCCCTCTGTTCTGCCACTGGCTACACTTCCAGGAGGTATCCAAACAGCTGAAGGCACTGTGTGGTAGGCCTAATGATGATCCCCCAAAGATGTTGACACTCTACTCTCTGGTACCTGTGAATATGTCACCTTACATGGCAAAAGGGACTTTACGATTAAGGTTAAGGACTTTGAGATGAGGAGATTATCCTGGATTATCCAAGTAAGCCCGATGGAATCACATGAGTCCTTAAAAGTGGAAGGGGAAGGAAGAAGAGTTGCTGGTTTTGCATATGGAGGAAGGTGTTCATGAGCCAAGACACATGAGTGGCCTTTAGAAGCTGGGGACAGCCCTCAGCTGACAGCCAACAAGGAAATGGAGACATCAGTCCTAAAATTCTGCCAACACCCTAAATGAGCAAGGAAACAATTCTCCCTGAGAGAAAAGAAACCCAGCCCTGCTGACACCTTGATTATAGCCTCATGAGACCCATAAACATATTCACAGCACCACCCATTACCCAGCTCACTGCCTTCCAAACTCACCACCTAAGCTAAACCCAGCCCAACCAGCTCTCTTGTCACCTTTTCCCCTGTGATTATACGCTGTTGAAGAGGCTGATGGTCTGAGTATCCTTCAGATAATTATTTCATAGTGGCATTCTTTTATGATTCATTGGATAAAAGTATTGTGTAGTATGGAAACACAATACACTTACGAAAAATAAATGTATGTTGAGTCTCAGTTTACCTACGACTATACGTGCACATACAGTCCCTGCTACAAAGAATGTCCTTCTCCCACTCAGTTCTCACTTGTCAAAGTGCAATCAATCATTCATGGCCAGTTTCAAATAACATGCCTTGAATAAATCCTTACTGGCTATCCCTAATCCAAACTTGTCTCTCCTTTCCCATAGTATCTAAACAATCCTGTATCTTTGTTATAGAACTCACAATGTACCATCTCCTATGGGTATAAAGTTGTTAGTACATGCCGGGCATGTACAGTAGCTCTCAATATTTGGAGTGAATGAATGTATCTGTCTCTCTCCACGATGTAAGCTTCTAAAGGCAGGGAGAAACTTCATCTTTGTATTATTTACAGAGCCTAGCACAGCATCTTGTTCAAAGAAGGTACTCAAGAGATAATTGTGTTTACTGTTAAAATGTCTTATCTTATAAAAGAGATTGCCACTTAACATCTTTGGTCAGAGTAAGTTCAAATATAAAATGAAGAGTAAGCATTTTAGTAGTCAGTACAAACAGAATTGTGCAGCTACTGTGATAAAATCTTCTGTCTGAAAATCTAAATGATGACTTCATAGAAAGACCATGGAACATTTCAAATGGTATGGACCAATGAGATGTAAGAACTAACTGTGAAGCTCATTTTATTACCTAGAGTATTCTGCATAAGAACATTATGGTGAAATTATCCTCATTTTGCAAGACAGAAAGACATTATTGCACATACATATACATTACGTAACACACAACATGTATACGTATACCTAAATATTAAGGAGGCATTTACCAATAATCATATATAAAATACTATTTTTATAAAGCAAAACAGTATTATAGTGAAATATATAAATTAGATAGTAAATTGTATGGTATATAATGTATACTATAATATGTGATAAATTATATAGTAGTAGTAAAATATATAAATATAGCAATATATAGTAATATGTAGTAATATATACAGTAACATATAAATGTAGTAAAATAGTAAAAGAAGCATTACAGTCCTGTGACTTTTTTGGATATACTATTTGTTCTTGTGTGAACAGACAGAAAGAAGACTGCTCTTATTTTTATCTAGGTACATTTTCAGAAAACTGATTTTGTTTTTTTCATGAACCATGAATTATATAATCATACTTGATATGACCTAATGTCTATGCAATTTCATATATGTCTTCAAAGTAAGGACAGTTTATAATTCTTAGATTGCAAAATGAGGCATAACTTTTCAGGGGGACTCTTATAAGTGAGGAAATAATCAGAGCAATCTAACCCATTTTCTCCCATCCAAGTACTAACCAGGCCCGACCCTGCTTAGCTTCCAAGATCAGAAGAGATAGGGTACGTTCACGGGGGTATGGCCCATTTTCTGATCTCCCGAAAGAAATACCCCAAATCTGGTTATTAGGCCTTTAAGGAAAGAAAGATTGCTTTCAGGTTCTCCCTTTACTTTAATGTTGAGAATTTTAAGAAAGAAATCAGATTTATTTTAAATGGCTATTCTCTTCCTTACCTCATGAGAAGAGAGGGTAGAGACAGCTAAAATTTCTTGAACGCCTGGCATATGTCAGGCACTGAGATGCTGGAGGCTCAACAGACATTTTCTCATATGCAACATACCTTTGGGAGGTAAGTATTATTATTTCCATTTTACAAATGAGAAAATGGAAACTCAGAGAAGTGAGTGAATCTGGAAGTAATTTTTTTAACTGTGTGTTTTTTATTTGGTTACATAAATAATATGTAAAAGATTCAGATAATCCAGAACAGAACATAAAGTCCCCTTTACCATTCCCTCCCACGCCCAGCTCCCTGTGCCTCCCTGCAAGTAACCACTGTCAACAAACAGGTGGCTCCCTTCCAGTCCCCTTTCAACACCTTTATACTCTTACACACGTCTTTTATGTATGTTGGACCTTATTATACATCTGTTCTGCAACTTCCCATTTTTTTTTTATTTTAAGAATTATGTTGAGAAATAGAGGCCTAAAGCTGGGGGTTTGTGTTGCTTGTCCTTGCCTTCTACATTAGGCTTTATTATATTGCCCAAATGGAGAAGTCCATGTTGGTTTTTTATAAAGAAGTGTCATAGTCTTGTTGGTTCATTAAGCATGACATGGTAACTCATGCTTGCCCAGTGTCCAACTACCAAATGACCAGGGAGAAATGGTGACTGGGTTGTGGATAACCATATTCATAGTCTCTGAGTCTGAGAACCAGAGATCTCACCCAACCCCCACTACATAACTGCCTTCGTCTGCCCAGTTCATGGGGCAGCTGCCACAGTTGGCTTCCCGCCATTTGTGGCCTCAGGAACTTCGATGGTTCTGCATGCCTCTTGGCATGGTTAGAGGCTCTAGAGTCGAGAGAATACATTGTTCCTCCCAACAACACCAGTATGGACCTGCTCAGACCTCATACTCTCCAGAGGTCTCAGGCAAAGCACTGGGTTTTCCTGGGGGATGGGCCTTCCCCAGGGAGGTTCTCATAATTTTAGGGTTTTTTTTTTTACAATGATTTGATGAATCACAACTTTTCCTTTTGACCTTCTCTTTAAATTTTTACAGCCCTTCTCTCATGGAACCTGACACACATTCTCCTGGGAGCTTGGTAACAAGAGAACAGAAAGCCACCACACAGTGTTGCAAGCAAACTGTCCTTTCATCCCTGACCACAACCATTATCCCTGGACCAAGCCTGGATATCTTGACATTCTCCTACCTTGAAGCATCCTCCCTGGTCCAGGGTTGTTTTCAAAGGTCAAAGCATAGAACTGTTCCTTTTCTTAGTTCTAAAGGCTACTTAGTCTGAGAACTGGGCATTAGCTCCACCTTATCATTCACTCCTCCAGAAAGCCTAGAAAAGCTCAGGCATGTATAAGTCACGCAAATAACAGGAGATATGCAAAGTAGCCTCTGTTATATCATCCCAGAACTATATATCTCATATTGAGCTATAGTTAAAGAAATTGGAGAGCTTTATCTTTCAACTATCAATTTTGAATTTCTCCCTTTCTTTGGCTCCTGCAAATAGTCTTTCCTGGCAACTCCTACCGAGAGAATTAGTTGCTCCATCCTCTGTAGAACAAGAGAACTCTGTTTATATCTTCATCACCTACAGATATTATTACCTTGTATTAATAATACAAGAATTGGGTTTGACCAAAAGCAGGATCTGGGGTGAAAGTGATGAGGAGCTTGAGTACACATAGTCTATTTGTGTCGTGTTCCCAGGAAGACAGAGTGAGGAAGAGGGAAGGAAGAGACAGATAAAGAGGGAAAGCCAATAAAGGAGGAATTATTAAGCAGTTTACAACTGTGGGTAATTAGGGCTCAATCCCAACACACACACACACACACACACACACATAACACGCGCACACACACACACACACACACACATACACATGCACACACACAGAGGCAAAGAGTAGCTTCAGGGAGAGCCCTGAGGCAGTAAAGCTGAGAAACTCAGTGGACACTAGTAGTGAGAAGCCTTCATGGGACATCCCTGGTGGCCCAGTGGTTAAGTATCTGCCTTCCAATGCAGGGGACGCAGGTTCGATCCCTGGTTGGGGAACTAAGATCCCACATGCCGCAGGGCAACTGAGCCCACGTGCCATAACTAGAGAGCCTACGTGCCGCAATTACAGGGCCCACGCGCTCTGGAACCCATGTGCCACAACTAGAGAGAAACCTGTGTGCTGCAACAAAAGATCCCACATGCCACAACTAAGACCCGACTAAGCCAAAAATTAATTAATTAATTAATTTAAAACAAAAAAGAAGGCTTCAACATACATGGCACTGTCTATCACAGCTCAAGTTAGAGGTGGCCAAAGGAATGTGACCTGGGGCATCAACAATGTCTATAATACCCCTTGACACATCTCTGTCCCCCTTTAGATTATATATCTCTCTGGGGCACACACCATATCTGGATCATTTTCATATCCTTGATACCCAGCACAGCATCTGGCATAATGTGAAAACTAAATGACTGCATGGAAGGATGGATGGATGGAGGGATGGATGGATGGATTTAAGAAAGAAGTTTCTTTCACATGAGATTTGCACTCACCTAACAGCTTTTCTAACCTCTTTTTATTACTTGCTTTGTTAATAGTAGTTTTTACCATACCTTCTGAAGCTTTGCCATAAAGGCTACATTTTATCATAGTACATAAAAGCTGTAGGAAAAGTTTCTAAAGAGATTTTTTAAGAACAATGAAATTTCTATATAAAAATTTAAAAAAATTATTTCCTTTCCTTTTGCCTGCTTTGTCACCCACTTTTCACCATAAAGGGCACGGGAGAGAGTGAACATAAAATAAAAACAGAAAACATCTACTTCATCAGGCAAGGTTCCAAAGAAATTAATCACATTTTCACAAGGGTATCAGACCAGTTTCCTGATTAAATTGTAGTTTGGTACACAAATGAATTTGAAAAATAAACTCAGTGGAGATTTAGTGATGTGAGATTTTAAAATTAGTGTTAACAAAAGAATAATCAAGTCCAATAATTTCTAAATCAGTGGAGTGAGGGTCCCAGAACATTAGCTCAAGTTGAGAAGTTGAGAACTCAGACAGGTCTAAACACGTCAGGGTAGCCTGTAGACAGGCTCACCAGAGCACAACTTTAAGAGGACCGAGGAGCATCATGGGAAGAACAGTGGGAGATGCTGACAGCCAACGTCTAGGCCTTAGGCCCTGAAACCACTGGGGAGCAGAAGCTCTTCCTTTATCCTCTGACAGGCAATGTACTTGGTGGGGAAAGAGTTCTACCCCAGAGGAGGGAATGAGAGAACCAGGCTTGTTAAGTAGACAGGGCTGAGGTCTGAGAAGGAGGACAAATCTGGATGCAGCATGAGATTGCCTTCCCATCCAGCCCTCAGAAACTCATGCCAAATTCCTAGGGAGAGAAAAGCTGTAATAGAGAGGAAGCTAAATAAAGAACTATTATCACTAGAAGCACAGAATGACGCTGAGAACAGATAGCTCTGTGTCACGTGAGGAAAGAAATAACCTCACTTCAGAACCAAGAACCTTGCCAGTATTGGGAGAACGGAGAGAAGGGGTTAGGCTGAGCAACAGGGGTGCGACGTCATGTACTTCTAAGCGGAAGAAGAGGGAGGTCATGATGGAATGACCTACAGAGAAAAGTAGTACATCAAGAGGAAGGGTGGAGGCATCCAGGCCACCAGCTAGGAGGCAGAACTGAGATTAAAACCCCACTTCCTGCCTTCTGGGTGGCAGAATCATGAAGAACATCCTCTTACCCTCTAACCTTGTGACTGCCCATCTCAGGCCAATCCACACTGCCCAAGACAATCACTCCTTACTAGACAAAATTGATTTTTGTTCCTTCCTTATGTGGAAATCTTCTGAAAACTCGATTTGATTAAGCATACAAATGAGACATAGCATTAAATATTTCTTACTATTTGTCAAGGTGAAGAAAATTATAAATAAGAAAGCTTATTTGACTTGATTATTAAATTTAATTCATATGTAAATACATGTGTTTTATTATATAAGCAATTGATATCTATTAGAAGAAAGGTTCTGGATTACCCTATGGTTTGCATAGATTTGAAAAAAAATGTTTGAAGTGGCATTCTGGTGCATTATCCCATCAAACAAATAAATAAAAACATTATTTGAGAAAAATATAGAAAACTAAAGTCAAATGGTAAAATCAACAATGCTAAATCCATGCAAGAATTATTATATAACCATCAAAATGATGTTTCTTTAAAATGTGTAATAACTTGAAAAAACAAGTATAATGATGAATGGGGGAAAGGTAAGATATATTGAATATAAAGAGTAGAGATACAACTTCATTTTTTTTTTTTTTTTTTTTTGCGGTACTCAGGCCTCTCACTGCTGTGGCCTCTCCCGTTGCGGAGCACAGGCTCCGGACGCGCAGGCCCAGCGGCCATGGCTCACGGGCCCAACCGCTCCGCAGCATGTGGTATCCTTCCGGACCGGGGCACGAACCTGTGTCCCCTGCATCGGCAGGTGGACTCCCAACCACTGCACCACCAGGGAAGCCCACGACTTCATTTTTAAAACCTAAAATTAGAAGATAGATGAGACAATGGACTATTTGTTTTCTTTTTCTACTTTGCCTTCTATTTATTCAATGACCATGAATTATGTTAACAACTTGAAAATAGGCACAGGAGAAAGAATATGGCTTAGTTTTAACTTAAATGATTGTGTAGAAAAAAAACACACCAAATCTTCACAGGGCTTAGATTTGAAAGAAATGACTTTACAGATCTAGAATAAACTGTTTTGAATCAAATAATTCTGTGCCTTAGTTAGAAAATCACCTTTTTCTCCTGCATTGTCTGGAACAAATATGTGAAAGATTGGAGAATTGTATGCCTGGCAGTTACCTTGCCGAAAGGAGGCCCTCGATAAACATTTATTAACGGCATGGTAAGTCCCTACTACCTGCTCTTTCCCAAAATTTAATCACCCTACTAGGTGCAAAACAAAACAAAACAATGTTCAGAGGTTTAAATCCAGCCTTAGCAAGGAGACTCCCTATGTATCATCTTTTTTGTTACCAGTATCATTTGCCTGTGAATGTCTTAGAACGAAATACTGATACTGGCATTAACTATATTTTAAATTTTTAATTAATTAATTTTTGATCAACAGGTACAAAAATGCTTAGGGACTTACCATGCCATTAAGTGAGTTCTATGAAGCCTTCTAATGAATTATCAAACCAGAGGGTGGTTTTAGGAACCTCTCAAACTTTCAGTTGGCATCAGAAGTGAGAGCAATCCTTAGGGGCTGTGCCTTAAACTTTGCAGTTTGAATAACTCCAGGCATGAAGATAATATGTAAACAAATGGTTGTGACTGAACTGGCCCTTGGGTTTGCCAACCCCTGTTCTAGCTCATTAAAATAGCTGTACAACATAAGTTCCGCACATATGTTTTGCTGTGATGCATAATTGTGTCCAAACAAGTACAATATTCTACCAATCAAAATAAAATCTGTAATTGTCAAAATTTGCAGATATTTTATATATACACAGAGTAACTGAACTGCAACATTTTTGTGACAAAACTGATGCTGAAAACAAAATAATATATTGATTTTAGTATGTGCCCATCTCTTTCCTGCCCATCTCCAATTAGATTTTTTTAGTGTTTGTGCTTTTGAAGAACTATAATACTTTGTAAATCAACCTAACTTTCCCACAGTGCTATTGTAGTAAGTAAATAATCCCCTCAGCATGTGTTTAGAACAGCATAATAGGAATCCTGACAAGAAAAAAAACCGCACAGAAAACACTGGGTTATTAACAATCTTGAGTGTTCTAGAATTTTCCTAGGAAACAGGAAGAATTTATACCTTTGGCCCACAAACAAAGAGATGCCAAACAACATCTGTCTTTAACATATAGACATTTGTCCACATGTCTTGGTCAACATGTTCCTTTATTCTAGTCAAAGAGATTATAGGGAAAAATCCTATGGGAGACAGGCTGCATTCACTTTAAATCTGGTTTTCTTTTGGTATAAAATCAATTTTCTGCTCTTGTCATATTCTTTCTCAACATTAGACATTTTTGAGAAGGTAATAAACTCATTATTTTATTATTAATTATTAACCATGAGTAATTTAGTTCTTCATTGAATTTTCTGTGGTAGTTATTGAATACCACAAGCTGGTACAGCTTAATTGCCAAGATATCCTAACTGGCATGAATGACTTTTTCTATGTGATGGACGTACTGTAACTAAAATATCTACTGGCTAGATAGTCTCATGTATACGATATCAGAATATCTCCCAATGCTGACCAACTTCCTCCTTTTGGAATATTAGCAGGGAAGATGTCTCACATTGGTAATATAGCGGCCACTTGCACTCAGCTATTGCCTGGTGTATGACAAATACTCTCTACTCAGTCAAGAGGTCCATTCAATTTTCTGACAACTACCACCAAGCTGACTTCAGAGGAGAGGGCAGAATGGGGGAAAACTCACATTTCTCCACCACTCCATTTCAGCAGTGAACACAGACTTACTCCTAATGCCCCACAACATGAATAACACTGGACCGTAGCACTTGAAATTTTAGTGAAGGCTGAAAAATATTAAAGGAGACTTAGAACATACAAAAGAAAAAATGTAAAATAGAAATTTAGATATTAGTACTAGAGTCAGTCAGCCATTGCTCTGCATTGAGGATCCACTTGAGCCATTTCCCTCTTTAGCCCATAGCATGAAACAAGTAGTCAACGCCACAGTCATTTATCTCTATCATGTCCTCCTTAACCAGAGTTGCATCCCACTGCCTCCAACCAGGAGAGAGGATGAAGTCTTCCCTTCCTTAATCCACAACTATTTTTATTCTTTCTCCAGGAAACTAACAATGGGTCCACCATTTTCTTCAGGAGAGATATCCCCACCCTCACCTCAGATCCTTTGGACCCCTTAACCTATACAAAGTAAATAAGTACAGTAGTTCAAAGTACATGTCCCAAACTCTGACTCATTCAGTTATAAATGGTACCTCATGTGGGACGTTAATTATTCAGTACATGGTAGGCTGCAACAATCCAGTGCAGTTTAGGACAGAAATAGAGACACAGATGTAGAGAACAAATGTATGGACACCAAGCGGGGAAAGTGGCAGGGGGTGGTATGATGAATTGGGAGATTGGGATTGACATATATACACTAATATGTATAAAATGGATAACTAATAAGAACCTGCTGTATAAAAAAATTATTTTAAAAAAAACTAAAAAAAAAAATCCAGTGCAGTTTCATTTCATAGTCTTTCTTTCAGTATGCAGAAAGGAGGAAATTAGACCCATGCATCCCTTCTGGTGTGGTCCTAGTATCATGATTTCCTGTGAGGAAATAACTGAAAAAAAAGGCACTCATCTCTCAAAAACAATGCTCTTTGAATTAGTAGAAAGATTTTTTCCCCCTAAATCTGAAGTGGCCTCATCCTAGAAAGACATAATGTAATTTTTACTGCTAAACAAAAATTAATATTTAAATCAGATATATCTGCATTTGGTTCAGTGTATCCATAAGAACAATGACCAGGTACCTGTCTACAGCAAAACTATTTTAAAAGTTCACCAAAGCAGCCACAACCAGAACAAGGAAGAGAGAGGTTCCAGATTCAAGGTCAAATTCCAGAGTTCAAGAATGTAGAAACTGCTCACCACTATCCCAAATGGTTTTCCAGTTTCAACAATTTTCCTAAGGCACCATTTACACTGGGGTGTAATTATAATCCGGCTGAGTCTTGGCTGGTTGAATTCTCTTGTGGTTTAGTTTTCCAGAAGCTCAGTTAGTTGTACAGAGTCCAAAGTCCAGAAACCCCAGTTAGAGTAAAGAACATGTATATGTTTTTCTATTTCAATTAGTACTTCTTTTCCAACAATATACTACTAATATTTAATTGATTCTGCTATAGAAATGCTTATAAACATACCTCCACCCTAGAGATGACTGAAAATACAGGCACATTGATATTATATGCCTTATCCCAACAACATTTGTGTGAATGAAACAGAAATGTTATGAAATAGAAACTATTGAATATTAAGCATTATTATGTTAGAAGAGCAATTATAGTAGTGTAGCCTATGTAAAGTCCTAGATATGGCCTAGTTTATCTACAAAACAGTGACTTTGACCAAAATATGTCTATTTTACTAGTCTTCATAAAGAACTATCTTGAAGAACAAAAACATAACATATGACTTTTTAAAAGGGAGTTTATAGATTGTTTTTCTTCTTTCTAATTCATTAATGTCTGTATCTTTCATTAATTCTACTTTTTACATTTATTTTGCAATTATTTTCCTGGATTCTTGAGATGAATGCCTAGTTATTTATCTATCTTAAAAAACTTTTAAATGATAAAAGCATTTACATCTACAAATTGGCCTTTAAATATAGGAACCACTCTCATGTGTTTTAAGTATGTTATTGTCATTATCATTAATGTCCAAATTATCTGTAGTTTCCTAGATATCCCATGGACATGCACTGGAAGAATTAATATTGTTTAAATGTCCATACTACCCACAGCAATCTACAGATTTAATGCAATCCCTATCAAAATGCCCATGATATTTTCCACAGAACTAGAACAAATAATCCTAAAATTTGTATGGAACCACAAAAGACCCTGAATTGCCAAAGCAATCTTGAGAAAAAAGAACAAAGCTGGGGGTATCACACTCCCTGACTTCAGACTATACTACAAAGCTACAGTAATCAAAACAGCATGGTACTGGCACATAAACAGACACATAGATCAGTGGAAAAGAATAGACAGCCCAGAAATAAACTCACGTAATTATGGTCAATTAATCTAGGCAAGAAAGGAGGCAAGAATATACAATGGAGAAAGGACAATCTCTTCAATAACGGATCCTGGGAAAACTGAAAACTACATGTAAAAAAATGAAATTAAACATTTTCTCACACTATATACAACAATAAACTCAAAATGCATTAAAGACCTAAAGGTAAGATCTGAAACCATAAAACTCTTAGATAAGAACATAGGCAGAACACCCTTTGACATAAATTGTAGCAATATATTTTTTTTATCTCTCTCCTAAGGCAAAAGAGACAAAAAGCAAAAATAAACAAATGGGACTTAATTAAAAGTTTTTGCACAGCAAAAGAAGCCATTGACAAAACAAAAAGACAACCTACTGAATGGGAGAAAATATTTGCAAATGATATGACTGACAAAAGGTTAATATACAAAATATATAAACGGCTCATATAACTCAATATCAGAAAAACAAACAACCCAAGTAAAAAATGGGAAGGAGACCTGAATAGACATTTTTACTACACAGATGGCCAACAGGCACATGAAAAGATATTCAACATCACTAATCATTAGAGTAATGCACATCAAAACCATAATGAACTATCACCTCACACCTGTCAGAACAGGTGACACCTATCATCAAAAAGTCTACAAATAACAAATGTTAGCGAGTATGTAGAGAAAGAGGAACCCTAGTACACTGTTGGTGGGAATTTTAATTGGCACAGTCACTATTTAAAACATGTAGAGTTGCCTCAAAAAGCTACCATATGATTCAGCAATTCCATTACTGGGTATATATCTGAAGAAAATGAAAACAGAACTTCAAAAACATATGTTCACCCCAATGTTTATAGCTGCATTATTTACAATAGTTAAGATATGGAAGCAATCTATGTGTCCATCAACAGATGAATGGATAAATAAAGAAGATGTGATATATATATATATATGAATATATATGATGTAATATTACTCAGCCATAAAAAAAATGAAATTCTCCCCTTTGCAACAATATGGAAGGATGGAGAGGGTATTATATTTAGTGAAATAAGTTAGATAAAGACAAATACAAATGATCTGTAATTTCCATTTTAATTTTATTTTTTGAACCCAATAGTTATTTAAGAGGGTGTTTCTAAATTTCAAAATGGTTAGAATTTACTGCATTTTGTGATCTGAGGATGTAGCCAATACAAATTATACCCTTTGCAATATTTTCTTTTGGCCTAAAATATGATTTTTCTGGTAAGTATTGCATGGCAGTGTAACAGAAAGTGAGTATTCACTGCTTGTATGGTACATATATATTCATATTTTTAAATAAAATTATTTATTAATTATGCTCAGTGGGTTCAGCCACAGATTTGAGGTGGCATAAGAATGAATCAGTCAATTGAGATTATCTAGTCTGAGGAATAGAAAGAAAAAAGAATGAAGAAAAATGAACAGATAAAATAAGTCACAGGGATATAATATACAGCACAGCAAATATAGTCAATAATATTGTAATAACTTTGTATGGTAACAGATGGTAACTAGACTTATCATGGTGATCATTTCATAATATGTAAAAATTTTAAATCACTATGTTGTACACCTGAAACTAATATAATATTGTAAGTAGACTACGCTTTTGTAAGAAAAGAAAAAGAAAAATGAACAAATCCTAAGAGACCTTCAGGACTTCATAAAGCATACCAACATATGTATAAGGAAAATCTCAGAAGGAGAGGAAAGAAAGAGGCAGAGAGAACAAACTAATAGCCAAAAAGGGACAAAATTTGATAAAAGACATTAATCCATACCTCTAAGATGTGCAATGGATTCCAAGTAGGATAAATTCAAAGAGATCCAAACCTAGATATATCATAGGCAAACTGTCAAAAGACAAAGACAAAGAGAGACTCCTGAAAGCAGCAAGAGGAAAGTGACTCACAAGTACAAGGGGTACTCAGTAAAGTTTACAGCTGACTTCTCATCAGAAACTATGGAGGCCAGAATGTACTAGAATAATATATTCAAACTGCTGAAGAAAAAAGACTGTCAACCAAGAATTCCATATCCAAGGAGAAATTAAAAAATAAAGAGAAATTCAGACATTGCCAATTTAAAAAATGCAAAACAGCAGATTTCTCATTAGCAAACTTGCCCTACAAGAGAAACTACAGGGAGTCCATGCTGAAATGAAAGGACATTGGATGGTAACTCAAATTCACCCAAAAAATAAAGCGCACCAATAAAGTTTACTACATAGGTGAATATAAAAGATTGTATGAATTATTTTTGTTTATAGCTATTTTGTCTCCTGATTTAAAAGACAGTTGCACAAAGCAATAATTATAAAATCACGTTCATAGGCTTATAATACATTAACATGTAATGTATATGTATATAACAATAATAGCACAAAGGAGCTATATTGAGGCAAAGTTTTTGTATACTACTAAAATTAAGTTGCCATTGATCTAAACTTAATTGTTGCAAGTTAATATACTAATTGTAATTTCCTAGGCAACCACCAAGAAAGTAACTCAAAAAACAATATAGTAAGAGAGACTATAAGAAAAAGGCATGGGGACTTCCCTGGTGGTGCAGTGTTTAAGAATCTGCCTGCCAATGCAGGAGACATGGGTTCGAGCCCTGGTCCAGGAAGATCCCACATGCTGCAGAGCAACTAAGCCCGCGTGCCACAACTACAGAGCCTGCACTCTAGAGCCCACAAGCCACAACTACTGAGCCCGTGTGCCACAACTACTGAAGCCAGTGTGCCTAGAGCCCATGCTCCGCAACAAGAGAAGGCACTGCAATCAGAAGCCCAGGTACCTCAACGAAGAGTAGCCCCTGCTCTCCACAACTAAAGAAACCTCGTGCACAGCAATGAAGACCCAACACAGCCAAAAATTAATTAATTTTAAAAAGAAAAATAAAAAGGCATGAAATGATGCTCATCATTAGTCATTAGGGAAATGCAAATCAAAACCACAATGTTATACCACTTCAGACCCACTGGGATGGCTATCTATAATTAAAAAGATTAGCAATAATCAGTATTGATGAGGGTGTGGAGAAATTGGAGCCTTCATACATTGCTGGTGGGAATGTAAAATGGTGCAGCCTCTTTAGAAAAAATTTTGCAGTTCCTCAAAGGACCAAACATGGAGTTACTATAAAAGCCAGCAATTTCACTCATAGGTATATAAGCATGATTATTGAAAACACAGATGCATGCAAAACTTGTACATGAATGTTCATAGCAGCATTATACATAGTGGTCAAAATCAAGGAAATAAAATTGAATGCAGTTCGTCAAATATTCCTCCGTCACAAGCCCTAGGTATTACATATATATGAAGTTATTCTACAGCCTTGTATAGAATTTAAGTTAGTATCAATAAATGAAGGATGGAGAAAGCAGAAGGTAAGAGGTAGAATGGAAGAAGGCAGAACAGAAGATGAATGATCACTAGATAGGCAAGGTAAGTACAGAAATAGAGAAGAAAAAAAAAAGATGCCCAGATATTTCTTCTTCATGATATCGGTGTCCCACAGTCTTTTTTTCCCTCCCCTAAGAGATATTGCTACATATAAAAGTGGAAACAGAATAATAAGGATGAAATTAACATGCTAAATAGTTCTACAGCTGTTCTTACTCTATTACTGGTGTTAACTTATATGAGACACTCTCAGACTTTTTGTTTAAATAAAAAAGTCTGACTATGACAGATATGAAGAGTCTCTGTCCAGACCCCCCTTCAAGAAAGGATTTTATGGGAACAGATGTATATGTATAACTGATTCACTTTGTTATAAAGCAGAAACTAATACACCATTGTGAAGCAATTATACTCCAATAAAGTTGTAAAAAAAAAAAAAAAAAAAAAAGAAAGGACTTTATGCCTAGCAGTGGGGAGTATAGCCAGCAGGCAGCCTCTAGCTCCGAGCTTTTTCCAGAGAGCTGCTTTGCCAGAAGCCTCTCTCTTCTTTGGGCAGCCTGCATCTGGTGACTGAGTGAGGTAGGGATATAAAGTCTTCACCATTTGGGGTCCTAGTCTCGCAGAGTTCCAAACCGGGGCGGATGAAGTTTTTGGACCTGTATAGTAGCTCTGCTTCTCTCTCTGCCCAGTCCTGTGTAAGCTCCCTGCTCTTCACAAGTATTGCTCCTAATAAAACAACTTGCTTCCAAAGCTCTGCCTCACTATTTGCTTCTAGAGAACCTAACCTGTGTTGTGATACAGTCATTTGGTTTTACCTTCATGCATGAGAGAAAAAACAGAAGCCCCCAAATCCTCTGTTCAACAAAGAAAATTCACAAGTATTTATGTCTTCTGGAAACCAAGGATGTCAATTTAAGTATTTATTACTAGGCAACACATTATTAATAAGACAACCCATTTATAAACTTTTAAGGATTAAGGATCGCTTTCACAGGCCATAGCAACAATCTCGAGCCCAGATGTTTAACAGGAGTTGGCAGCTAAAGGAGTCAGAAAACTACTGCCCAGTCCAGCTTCCTGTTTTTGTAGATAAAGTTTTATTGGAACATAGCCACACCCATTCATTTGGCTGCTTTTCATTAGCAGAATTGAGGAGTAGCAATAATGACCACATGGCCTGGAAACCTCAAATATTTACTATCTGGACCTTTAAGAAACAGAAGATTCTTTTGATGGAAATAACTTCTGCAAGGGTGGTTTTATGATGCAAAATACTATCTGCTTTTCTCTTCAGCTGCAGAAAGAAGGAGCAGTTACAAGTGCCTCCAGTTTTTAAAGGCCACACCTGGGATTCCATTAACTGGCACTGAGAAAAAAGCAATCTCAAGAAACCCAAAACAATATGGAAAGAATGAGGCAAAATAGGATTATTAATGAATGAAATAAGGAGTGTATATTATTTTGAATCTACACTGATCAGAAGTTAAAAATATGAAGGGGGTTTTAGGTGTCTCAGGGCCAAGTATGAGAAGATTGGGTTTGGGAATAGAATGACAAAAAGGAAATGGATGGACTGTGACTTGTTCTGTCATAAATTTTATCAAAAATCAAAATGAGGAACCTCCCTGGTGGTGCAGTGGTTAGGAATCCGCCTGCCAATGCAGGGAACATGGGTTCGAGCCCTGGTCCGGGAAGATCCCACATGCAGCAGAGCAAGTAAGCCTGTGTGCCACAACTACTGAGCCTGCGCTCTAGAGCCCTTGTGCTACAACTACTGAAACCCGTGCGCCTAGAGCCCGTGCTCCGCAACAAGAGAAGCCACCGCAATGAGAAGCACGCGCACCACAACGAGGAGTAGACCCCACTCGCCGCAACTAGAGAAAGCCTGCATGCAACAACAAAGACCCAATGCAGCCAAAAATAAATAAATAAAATAAATTTATATATTAAAAAAAAGACTCCGCACTCCCAATGCAGGGGGTCCAGGTTCGATCCCTGGTCAGGGAACTAGATCCCACATTCACGCCACAACTAAGAGTTCACATGCCACAACTAAGGAGCTGGTGAGCTGCAACTAAGGAGCCGGCAAGCCACAACTAAGGAGGCTGCCTGCCGCAACAAAGACCCAATGCAACCAAATAAATAAATAAACAAACAAAATGAGCAGGGAGGGGCAATATAGGGGTACGAGGTTAAGAGGTGCAAACTGTTAGGTATAAAATAAGCTATAAGGATATATTGTACAACATGGGGAATATAGCCAATATTTTATGGTATAATAACTACAAATGGAGTATAACCTTTAAAAATTATGAATCACAATATTGTACACCTGTAACATATAATATTGTACAGCAACTATACTTCAATAAAAGCAAACAAACAAGCAAAAAAATCAAAACGAAATGTGAACAGCATAAACAAAAGATACAGTTAAGTGAGCAAGACCTTCTGGTGACTTCTTTCAGATCCTCTTTGGGATGCATCAAGGTGAAGACACATGGTGAGGAATTCTCTGGGTCCAATGATGCCCACATAAAGGAACCCTAAGGAGAGTTCTGTGCTCCCAGCCAGGGGAGCCACATCAGTACCTGGAAACAGTTTACAGTTCACCCAGACTCCATGTATGGGCTCCCCAGGTTCTGAGATTCTTGCTATCCCATACTTATCAAGTCCTTCCCTGTTCTGCTCCTTTAACATAGGACCTATGAATTTTCAATGTATAGCCCATTTACGGTCTTTATCATGGCCACGAATAATCGGAAAAGAAACTCAGGGCATGCAGCATGTTCTGAAATCTCTTTCCCAACCTCTGTTTCTTTCACTTAACTACTCTTCCTTTCAGGTCTCCCAGGCTCCCTTCTTACCCTAGGACCTAAGTCATTCTGCATTCTCTCAATTGCTGTTTGTAGAAACGGGCAAAAAAAAAAAAAAAAAAGCATCATTCATTTATTAATTTTCTTCAAGTAATACTTATTGCAGGCAAGGTACAGCTTGACACTTGACACAAGGCCTTCGAAATATTTTAAAATCATACACATAGCTCTTCCTACCAGCTTTCCTGTGCCTTCCAGTAACAGCAGAGCTTTCATTCTGGGCAAAACAGATTACCAAATACCAGTCTTAAGGGCATGTGTTTTCCGTGAAAAAGGGTTAGAAAATGTGTGTAGTCATCGATTTGACATGTGATCTGTGCCTCTCAGTCACATGTCACATTTCTCTGGCATTGTTCCCTTTTGCTTTTCATGAAAAGTGCTTATCTATCATTTATAATGATCTCACTTTTTAATGTTATACCTTCTTTTTCCAAAACCAATTTATATACCACTAAATCAAGCTGTGATAAGACACCACTTTTTATTCAATTCTGATTCTACATAATAATTTTTTATTTGAAACAACAGTTATTTTATCAAGAAGAAGCAGCTGCAAACACAGCAATTCCTCTGAATTACCATTAATAGAATGTCCCCTGCTGTCAAGCCAGATGTTTAGCTCTAAATATTGAGCTTTCTGGAGCTGAGACTGGCGGCTCTCCTCTGAGATGAGGGTGCGGCCCCTCTGCCAGGCTTGCTAACACCGGAGACAGAGTACCCTTCCCCTCACTCCTTGCCTGTTGACCCTATTCTCCCTGGACCTCCCACTCTCACTTCCTCAGGAAGTTCTCATAAGCCAGTTGTATCATCTGAGTTCAACTGTTCACATCTGTCATTCCAGAGAATTCGAGTGTTATAAAAAGTCATAGAGACACAAATGAACCTATCTACAAAACAGAAACACTCACAGACGTAGAAGACAGACTTGTGGTTGCCAAGCGGGAGAGGGGCTGGGGAAGGCAAGGATTGGGAGTTTGGGATTAGCAGATGCAAACTGTTATATATTGGATGGATAAATAACAAGGTCCTACTGTATAGCACAGGGAACTATATTCAGTATCCTGTGATAAACCATAATGGAAAAGAATATGAAAAAGAATGTGTACATATGTATAACTGAATCACTTTGCTGTACAGCAGAAACTAACACAGCATTGTAAATCAACTATACATCAATAAAAAAAATTTTTTTTAAGTCAGAGAGGATTAAACTTATTAATGCACGAGTGTCCACAGCTTCTTTCCCTCTCTCCAGAAGCTAATTAAAATTCTGGAGCTGTTCATTTTCTAGGCATTTTTCCACTTACCTTTCTTCTGGGCCTGTTAGAGAGATTGGGGAGGGGAAGAACACCTACAGCAGCTGACACGCGGTCTTGGTGGAAATGGAAGGTCTTGATTGGGAGCTGACAGTGGGGGGATAGGGTTTGCAGGGGCAGCTGCTCGAGAATGGCAGAGGCGTACACAGAGGATTTTTCAGCACATCGCCTGTGCCTGCTCAAAACTGTGAGAATTATGATTATACGACAGAAGGTAAATGTCTTGAACTGGAGGAGGATAAAGAGATGGATAGGAATCTGAGGATACTAATGTTTTCATCTTTTAAAGCAGAGAGTCCTTGATGATCCATCCAATTGAAATGTGTTTTTTTTTTAAGCACAGTGATTCTAGCCTTTTAATATTTTAGAATATTTAGAATCCTTTAGAAAATAATGTATCTTGTGGTAGAGAAATATCTATTTGAAGTTCAACAATTCCTTCAATTTCTCTTTTCTTTTATTAAATTCAAGTAAGATTAACTTTAATATGTTTAATATGAATAGTGTGATCCCAAATTTACAAAAATATTGTTTCTATTTGTGTATGTGTTTAGAAAGATGTATATAATAATATTCTTCTAAAAGTAATAATGGTTATTTCTGGGTGGTAACTTTGGAGTGATTTTTGAACTTTTAACTTTGTGCAATTCTGTTATGTGAATTCCTATAATAAGTATGAAAATAGACTAATTTGTCTTTTAAAATGTGAGAAAAATGCCAATATGATAATAGTGTTTAGTTCTGGAAGGTGGGAAATACATTCATGTATAACTGGTTAAGAAAATGTATACACTATTTTTTAAAGTTTTGAGCAAAGGTTAGCCAGATGAAGAAATGAAGGAAGGGTATCATAGGAAGAGGGAACAGAATGAAAAAAGGGGGACAAAAGGCCAAAGCTCCAGCATTTCCTCCTCAATAGACTTTCCACCCCATGCTCACCCATTCCCTCATTCTCCACTCTTCCCTCGTACCCCACAAAATCCAGAGGTACTTCTAACCCAGAAGCCATAACAACTAATGGCACCCATTTGTTTACAAATGTGTCTCCAACCAGACTGTAAACCACTTGAAGACAGGGACCTTATCCTATTTGCTTTTGTAACCCTAGGTCCTAGGTCAGCTCCTGGCAAAGAACAGATGGGCACCTAGGTATTTGATGAAAGAGCAAATGAATGAATGGATAGGTGGATGGATATAAGGTCTCCATCCAGGAAAATTTAGCTGTGAAAGTACAAAATAATTCCAATATAAAGCACTTCTTTTAATCTTTGTGTTGAGTAATGATTAACAGCGCAAGTTTCAACAATTTGGGTGGGAAAATATTCTGGGCTAACTCCAGCCAAAAGCTCTGTAGTATTCAGTCACGGAAGCTCAAAAGGAATAACAATCTAATGAAGACTCAAATATGACATTAAACATGAACACCCTCTGGCGTACTTAACGCAAAGCATGGATTTGTGAATTGCGCACAGCTTTCAATGTGCTTTTTACATTTATTGCTGCTTTTACCTCTTCGTTATATAGAGAACTATCCTCTAAGTTGCACTTATATGTTCTCAGAGCTATTCTGAGTAAAAATGGTTTACTATCACACATCTGAAGTTTTATTTTCTAAAAGTATTTTTTGCTCACTTAATTAGTTTAACCAAAGGAGCTGATTACTACTTGGTTTGCATTATAATCATGTTAATTATTTTCCTGAAGTTTTCCTCCCAGGGGCATGGCTTTTGCTGGTTTCATTATTCATTTCTCAATACCCTTTGAGATAAATTAACCAATAATTTACATCTGGAAATCCCTACGTTCTCTTTGACAAATGATAGTTCCCTAACTGCAAAACCTCAAAGAAACAACCTCAGAAGGATCTTTATTTGCTGCTATGCTCTCTCTGTTACTCCATGCTTCTCTAAAAGCCCTTGTCACTGTAATGGGTAAGTTTTAGTATGCTGTTCAGTGGAAAAACAGTTATAGCATTTGCATGTTAGCATAGCGGGAAATATAAAACATTTTCACCTCTCTTATCATGTGAAAACTTTCTGGTGCGGGAAGATGAACTTTTAAGGTTGGGTGTTGTAGGCAAGATAAGTCGGCATGTTTAGGTTGTTGCAGTTTATGGGGCAGCTATGAATCTAGGTATGGCCCTGCTTCTCACCTTGGCTCTTTATTTGGGAGTATGCAGGCAATGGGAAAATTGGATTCAAATGATATTTGTGTTCACATGAGAATTATTTCACTTGAAGACTTGTTCACTGATCCTGAATTTAGATTTTTTTTTTTTAGGAGGGACTTTTGGGAAATCTTCTCTAGGGTCAGATCCAGGACAGACGTGGGGTGGAGTGGGGTGGGTACAGCTGGTCAGCTCGAGAGGCAATTCCAAGGGGGGGCTCAGGACTCAGCTATATTGCATGTGCATACAAATCCTGTGTGAAGATTTTCATCTGGTTGGCCCTTTGGGGAGAGGGGAGGATGGAAAAAGTGTTTTTACTCCAAGCTGCAGAAACTAGTTCTTGGCAACACAGAAATGGTTCAAATCTTCCTTCTTCAATAAGGTCTTTCTATTATAGTCTGTCTTCTTTACTTTGATGCACAGCAGTCTTATCCAGTACAATTTTCTGCCATGAGGACTTGCTCCATAATTTTCCAGTCCCAGTGCAAAATGAAAATGTCGGGCCCTTTGTTTTAAAATTATTAAGTATTTCAAGACAGCAACAGCAAAGCATTAAACCAAACATGGGCTCTTGGAAGCTTGGGGCCCTGTGCATGCCCATGAAGCTGGTCCCTTTTATCATGATCGAACCATTGAATATGGTAGCCACGAGACACATATGGCATTTATACACTAATGTAATATGGCTAATGCAATTGTGGAGCCGAATTTTTTAAATTTTAATTAATGGTACTTTAAATAAACACATGTGGCTCATGGTTACCATATTTGACAGTGCAGTACCTAATAGATTATAAATTATTTGGGGAAAATTACTTAATCTCACTGTTATTCAAGTTTTGTCACCTGTAAAATGGATGTGATAATAATACCTACCTCCCAGGGTTTTTTTTTTTTTTTTTTTTTGCGGTACACGGGCCTCTCACTGCTGTGGCCTCTCCCATTGCGGAGCACAGGCTCCGGACGCGCAGGCTCAGCGGCCATGGCTCATGGGCCCAGCCGCTCTGCGGCATGTGGGATCTTCCCGGACTGGGGCATGAACCCGTGTCCCCTGCGTCAGCAGGCGGACTCTCAACCACTGCGCCACCAGGGAAGCCCTCCCAGGTTTATTTTGAGAATTAAGTAAATTAACTTATCTAGACCTCTTACAAAAGTGTCTGGTATATAAAAATTGTTAGCTTTAACAATATTTATTATTATTAACATAACCCAATATATTTTTTAAAGTATTTCCTGAACTGGAGTAAATCCAGCAAGTCATAGTCATCCTATTACCCTTGGCTAAGACTGGTTTAGCCCTGGGCATAAGCTGAGGTCTGCTGGGGGTTTGGGGAAAGGTTCTGAGAATCTCAGTAACTGTAAATAAATCAAATGATATAGAATTCGATAAAGTAAGAAGTAAAAGCTCCTGGAAAGTAATACCACCTCACCTCTCAAAACACACAGTTAACACTTTACCTTTTAATATGTGTAAGGTGCTAGATAAAATACAGGATGCCCCATTAAATTTGAATTTCAGCAAAACAATGAATAATCTTTTAGTATAAATATGTCACAAATATTGCATGGGATATAAAAAAGTTGTCCATTAATGATCTGAAATTCAATTTTAATCCCATGTCTGTATTTTTATTTACTAAATTTGCCAAACTTAGATATATGGCTTCCTAAACTAATTATATTGTCATTTTTCTGAACTCAGCCAGACTGGGTTAATTTATAATCCATGTAAGATTTGACAGAGAAATTATTGTCTCACTCTCTCTTATATGTAATGTACCAAGAACAGGGGGTTGGAGTTCAAGGGCAAGGCATTTCACCTCTCTGGGCCTCAGGCAGTTTTGCTTCTAAAATGGATGTTGGACCAGGTTGCCCCGGAGGTTTAAAATAAGTATAGAGGTTAGAGAAGGGGCAATAGAATCAGACATTCTATTAGGTTGGCCAAAAAGTTCATTCAAGTTTTTCTGTTACAACCATGAAATATCCGAACGAACTTATTGGCCAAGCCAATAGGTTGGAATCATAACAGTCACCAGCTGGGTGAGCTTTAGCAAGGTGCTTAACCCCCAGGTGCTTTGGTTTCTCCACTTGTAAGAAGGGGAATAATTAAAATCCATACCTCTTAGGCTGCTGTGAAAGTTAAATGAGTTAACATACTTAAAGTTCCTAGAACTTTAAGTTTGGTACACAAGAAGTGTTCCATAAATGTTAGCTCTCACTGTTATTCCAGCTCTGGCTTTCATTGTCTCTTCAATCTTGAACAAACTTCCCAAGACTCAGAGACTTAGGATGTCAGATCTCGGTAGGGAAAAATGCTACCAAGAGGAACATTGGGTATGAAACACAACTTTTAAATTACATATCTGTTTAGAAATGAATTTAATGAATAGTATTTGAGATTACATTGAAATACGTTTTGAAATTGTAATAGATTCTAATGTACTGCTACTGAAAATTGAAATAGGTATACTTTATTGGCAAGCAGACTTGCCATTGGTCTCAACATGGGAATTCTCATCAAAACCTGTTTTTCCACCCAGAAAATGGGCACATTTTGTAATGCAAGTTATTATAGAAGAGAAGACAATCTTCAGTGATGGAAGGAACTATGCAAATAAACGTATTTAAGGAATGAACAGTGTCTATATGTCTATTTTTCTAGCTAGAAGAGCTACAATTCATTTATTTAACATTGGAAAAAATCAGACGTCAGGACTCAGACATTTTTGTGTAATCAGTAGTTTGGAAAGGCTGCAACCTTTTGTTTGGTTTTCAATAATACAGATTCCAACGTTAAAATTTCAACTTTTATTTTCCTTTTATGGCAGTTGGTTCATTTTCTGTAGAGGTTCAATTTGTTGCCAGAGAGCCATCACTAATTTGAATAATTATATACTGAACTGTAGGGTAGAACTGAAATTGGGGTTGATTGAGAGGGTTGGAAACAGAGCAAACTCCTTCCTGCCATAAGAATTACAGATTCCTACGTAGCAAAACACGGCAGTACAAGCAAGCATTTTCAATGAATTTAACTTGTTTTGTAGGAAATAGCAAAAAAAAAAAAAAACCCTCCAACAGCAGCTCAACTTCACTTATAATTGGAGAGCAGCAAACTAAAACTGCACCAAGATACCCTTTCAAAAATCTATCAGAGTGATAAAACTCTAAATCTTTGACAACACATTCCATTGGCAAGGCTATGGGGAAACAAGCCCTCCTGTACATGTTGATGGGAGAATAAACTGGCATATACACACACCTGGAGAAAAATTCAGCAAAATCTATGAAAATTACAAATTAAAAGTGCATATGACCTTTGACCCACCAATTCCACTTCTTGGATTTTATCCTACAAAAATAACTACACTTATATGAAATGATACATACAAAAGTTATTTTTTAAATTGAAATGCAGGTACTTTCCTGTGGCACAGTGGTTAAGAATCTGCCTGCCAGGCTTCCCTGGTGGCGCAGTGGTTGGGAGTCCGCCTGCTGATGCAGGGGACGAGGGTTCATGCCCCGGCCCGGGAAGATCCCACATGCCGCGGAGCGGCTGGGCCCGTGAGCCATGGCCGCTGAGCCTGCACGTCTGGAGCCTGTGCTCCGCAACGGGAGAGGCCACAACAGTGAGAGACCCGCATACCGCAAAAAAAAAAAAAGAATCTGCCTGCCAATGCAGGGCACATGGGTTTGATTCCTGGTCCGTGAAGATCCCACATGCCGCGGAGCAACTAAACCAGTGTGCCACAACTACTGAGCCCATGCACCACAACTACTGAAGCCTGTGCTCCTAGAGCCTCTGCTCCCCAACGAGAGAAACCACCGCAATGAGAAGGCTGCGCACCACAACAAAGAGTAGCCCCCGCTCACCGCAACTAGAGAAAGCCCGCGCACAGCAACGAAGACCCAACACAGCCAAAAGAAAAGGAATACAATTCACATGTCCTAAAATTCATTATTTTAAAATGTATAATTCAGTGATTTGTAGTATATTCAAAAGTTTATACAATCAACACCACTGTCTAATTCCAGAACACTGTCAACACTCTTAAAATATCCCTGTACCCATTAGCAGTCACTTCCCATTCCCCCAACCCGTAACCAGTTGCTGCGCGGGCTTCCTCTAGTTGCAGTGAGCCGGGGCTACTTTTCCTTGAGGTGTGCGGGCTTCTTATTGCGGTGGCTTCTCTTGTTGTGGAGCACAGGCTCTAGGCGAGCGGGCTTCAGTAGTCGTGGTAGGCGGGCTCTAGAGCGCAGACTCAGTAGTTGTGGCGCACGGGCATAGTTGCTCCATGGCATGTGAGATTTTCCTGGACCAGGGATCAAACCCGTGTCCCCTGCACTGGCAGGCGGATTCTTAACCACTGCACCACCAGGGAAGTCCCTACTAACTTACTTTCTGTCTTTATGGATATGTGGCCTTTTATGTCTGGCCTCTTTTACTTAGTTAGCATAATGTTTCCAAGATTCATCCACGTTGTATTATTTTTATGGCTAAATAATATCCCATTGTATGGATATTCCACATTTTCTTTATCCATTCTTCAGTTATGACATTTGGGTTGTTTCCACTTTTTGACTATTATGAATAATGTTGATGTGAACATTTGTGTAAAAAGTTTTCGTGTGAATGTATTCTACTGGGTATATGCCTAGGAGTGACATTGCTAGATCATATGTCAAACTCTACGTTTAACTAAATGTTACTTCTTGCAGCATTATTTGTAACAGCAAAAACAGTTGGAGCAACCAATGTATTCATCAATAGAGGACGGGTTAAATAAACCAGGTCACACCCACGCAGTGGAATGCTGTGCAGCTTTAAAAACAAGAGAACAATCTCTATGCGCTATGAAGGGAAGATTTTTAAGATGTGTTAACTTGATGAAAACAAGGTGCAGAAGAATTTGTGCTCTAGCTTAGCTTTGGTATAAGACAAGGAACCTTGAAAGGATGCACAAAAACCTGAGAGAATTAAGGGACAAAGGGCAAGGAGTGACTGCATTACTTCTAATCTATATCTTTTAACATTGTTTTGAGTTTTAAACCAGGAGAATGTATTATCCACTCAAATAAACTTAAAAAAATTTTTTTGTAGAATATGCAGTGATGAGAGTCACCATTAGGGGTGTCTCCAAGTGACTGATTTGGAAGTACCCTACATTAATAGAGCACTATTTTAAGGAAGCAACTAAGTAATATTTTACAGTTATAAATATAGTTCATACATTACCCAGTTCAACAATATTTAACCAAAGGCTAAGTCCATAAGAAAAAAATGTGGCACGAAAGAGTTAATAGCAGTTTCTAATAAAGTTTTGGAATATGAGGCATCAACATTAGAATGTCTGGGAGTACTTGCTGAGAACAAAGACCGTTTAGACCAACTGAGTCAGACTCTCTAGATCTTGGGCCTAGGATTCTGCAATCCTAGCTTATTGCACTGCACGCAAAAATTTAAGAACCTTTGACCTAATAAAGTACACAGAAAGATTTTTTTAAAGTAGTACCTACTATACTTCATATTAGTTATATTATAGTCTGAGTTTTCTCCATGAAAGAATTCCACAGGCTTGTCATCCTGTTAAAAACATGTGATTTTAGCCTGACATTGAGGGGAACTACATGGGGTCAACTTCAGAACTCCTAGCCCCATGGAAACAAGGCTGGGTCAACCAGATTGATCATTGTTTTGCTGGCATCAAACTCAGTGTCTGTGCTGTAAGTGGCATCTAAGAAACATTTTACTAATTTTCCCCGTGTCACTCAGTCCTGATGGCTAATTTAGTTTTAGACTAGTGCAAGGGCACTGGGTGAAGTTTGAAAAGGCGCTGAGAGCAAGAAGGGAAGGAAACACCTCACAAAGCATTATCTACAGCAGTATTAAGTGTCTCATGTAGAAGATCCCAACACTGTCGTTTGGCAATGCCAATTACATTCTCTTGAATTTAATCATAAAATAACATTAATATACATAAAACTAGGTAGAACCACAGAATGTAAAACCAACTAGGTTGAAGTTTCCATCTTACAAATGAGATCAAGTGACTTGCCCTGGTTTACAAATGTTGAATTAGTGGAGTTGGAATCACTGAAGATTTTCACTGCTTGGCAATGACCATTGCAGAAATTCAAACGAGAATCATGAAATAAAGCATGGCTAAATCCAACTCTCTCATCTTATTGGTGAGGAGATGAAGGCCCAGGAAAGTGACGTGGCCACATTAGGACTTGAAACAGTCCTCTGACTTTAATCCCTGTGGTCTCTTGACAATAGCATATTTCCAAAGTATTTTACAATTGGCTCTTTTTAAATGTCTAGAAGAGGCCTCCTCTTAATCTGCCCCTCAAGCTGTGTAAAGAGGCACATGGAGGGCTTCCCTGGTGGCGCAGTGGTTGAGAGTCCTCCTGCTGATGCAGGGGACGTGGGTTCGAGCCCTGGTCCAGAAAGATCCCACATGCAGTGGAGCAGCTAAGCCCATGCGCTGCAACTACTGAGCCCGTGAGCCACAACTACTGAAGCCCACACGCCTAGAGACCGTGCTCCGCAGCAAGAGAAGCCACCGCAATGAGAAGCTTGTGCACCGCAAGGAAGAGTAGCCCCCGCTCGCTGCAACTAGAGAAAGCCCGTGTGTAGCGACGGAGACCCAACACAGCCAAAAAAAAAGATTTTTTTCAGCCCCTAAAGAGTTCGCAAGATGTTGTATTGGAGAAAGAAAAATATATCACTGATAAAACCTGATGAGATTATAAAGTCATTTTTTTCAGTTTCATTAATATACAAGTAATATAATGGTCAGTAACATTATCTTCAAGTATGAAATAAAATAGAATTTTATTGCAGTATTTAATTTTTCTGCAACACCTTTGATACGTAGTCTATGGAATTTAACAGGTGTTAAATCAAACCCCATTCCCTCTCAATTCATCTGCCCAAATAAAGCAGAAATAGACATATTCCTCATGGGGTTAAGAGTGAGATTTCTAAGACTTGGTCTTTTGAGAAACCATAAAAGAAATCTTGAGGGATCACAACATCCTAGATTAAAATAAATGTGGAAAAGGTGGGATTTCCAATTTATTTATTTTTTTGATGGAATTGAAGGCAAATAGCAGAGTTGCCAGTAATGTGAATTCAACTTTTTCTATTAGGAAGTTTGAAAGAGAGGGGAAACTGAGATGTGTGAGAAATTCAGATTGTAATGAGTTTTCACACTCATCTCAATTCGATGAGTTTACTAGTCAAACGACTCACCTTTTCCGTGGTATTTTCACCTCTACCACTCTCCTTTATAGATTTGCTTCATATGAATTCATTTCTGAAAATGAAAGAGGGCAGAATAAAAAGTGAATGTTAAAGCAATGACAAAATTTTTTGTATTTTCATTGGATTTAACTTATCGTAAGCCAGATTTAATTTTCTCTCCTGAGATTGTGATGACTATTGTTGTTATTTTTATTAAAGTAAGAATTACTCTTAGATTCCCCAAACTAGAGTAGACTCAAACATTATATGGTCTAACTGTCCTTCCAATGCTTAAAATCATCTTCATATGATTACTGGCCCCTGTCTCCCCAGCCCCCCTATCCCTAGCCCATGACCACATACTTCATGTGTCAGGGTATTCACTCTTTGTCCTGCTATAATGACCAGAAAACTGTATCTATCAGATCTCTTCCACTCACTAGTCCTGATTCTCTACTGTAGCCATGCAGAGAAAGCTTAATCCTTTCTCTACCTGGAAGCCTTTTAAAATATTTGAAGATATACAGTTATTACATTACCCAATGACTCATCTCCTGCAGACTAAACATATCTAGTTCCTTTAACTGTTCCCTGAGCTCTGCTTTTGAGCCCTTCACTTTGAAGTCGTTCTTCTAAGGGAACTCTTGTTTGTCTACATACACAGACTTGTTACAGACTTCTGCTCATATTTATAGGGCCTCTTACCACACGTAAAATGTGTCCCAGTCTAAGAGATTTGAGGGAGACCTTGAGATGGGCCAGGTGGATTCCCCTTCAAGGAAAGACTTGTTGCCCCAAGCTGCTGGCAGTGCAATCAGCAAATAGCCTTGAGCAATCAGCCCTTTGAGGGATTGCCTCAGCTGCAGTGAGCTACCATGCCCAAGGTCATACCCTTCCCAGGGAAGCCTACATCCAATGACTGATGAAGGAGGGAGTAGACATACTACCATTTTAGTCCAATGCAGGACACCTTTTGTTTTTCTCAGTTAAAAAATTTTTTTTTAATTTTTTGTTGAAATATAGTTGATTTACAATTTGTGTTAGGTGTACAGCAAAGTGATTCAGTTATGTAAATGTACACACACACATATATATATGTATATTCTTTTTCAGATTTTCCATTATAGATTATCACAAGATATTGAATATAGTTCCCTGTGCTATACAGTAGGACCTTGTTGTGTTTCTATTTTATATATAGTAGTTTGTACCTGATAATCCCAAACTCCTAATTTATCCCTCTCCCACTTTCCCCTTTGGAAACCATAAGTTTGTTTGCTATGTCTGAGCATCTGTTTCTGTTTTGTAAATAAGTTCATTTGTATCATATTTTAAATTCCACACATAGGTGATGTCATATGCTGTCATTCTCTGACTTAGTATGATAATCTCTAGGTCTACCCATGTTTCTGCAAATGACATTATTTTATTCTTTTTTATGGCTGTATATATATATATATATATATATATATATATATATATATATATATATACCACATCTTCTTTATCCATTCATCTGGCAGGACAACTTTACAGGTTGTTTTTGCTCCAAAACCCTTGGTGGTGTTGGCTGAGACTGTCATTAGTTCTGCAATGTAGCCTGACTTCTCCCCCTGCCAAATCATGTTTCCTTCCCCTCCCTTCCATAGAGGATGGATCACAAAGGCACTTCCTAATAAACGTCTGCATGTGAAACTCCATTTTGGAGTGTGCTTGCCAAAAAATTCAACCTGCAACAGGACCCCTAAGCGCTTCTCCTTCACTTAGAATAAAGCATCAAATCTCAACTCAGGTCTCGATACCATACAGCAACTCTATTATTTATCCTTCTTTGGGATATTTATTTATTTGTAAGCCCACTTTTAATTATGCCCTCTTTTTCTTCTTCTCTGAAAGGGCTGCCTCTGCTAATCTGCTAACATATGGGACAGTCACAATGTGAGGTCTTCCCAGCATAAGTATGATCTTTCTAGCATAGGTCTTTGTATGGGATCTCTTCCATTTGCCCCTCTAGAGCCATTTTCCACCCTCACTCTCCCCTCTGCCTGAGGAAGATTATCTGTATGGGCTGTATCATTGGAGTCATGTGCCCTCTGGCTTCCTGGTGGGTTTGGCCAATGAGGAACCCCAGCAGGAGAAGGGAGGAATAGAGGAAAGTGAGATCCGTCACAGTATTTATACCCCTGCCTCCCTCTCTAGGAATTTGCCTTGGGCTGACTATTTGCTTGACTGGTTGTCACTGTTTGTCTCGAGTTCACATGCATTTCTCTTTTTCTAGGCTCCAGTTATCTCTCCCTCCTCTTGTCCCAAGAGGTAATATAGACTCTGTTGCTGCTAGACCTGGGTTTCCCACACTGTATTTATGGTTCCCCTCACCCCTAGCCTCTTTCTGTGAGTAAATCCTCTTTGAATTATTTTATCTTAATTTGAGAGTACAACAGGAAAGATCCTGTTGGGACCCTGACTAATACAATCTTTTTGGACTTCTTAGATCTTTACATGGAACTCTCCCAATAGGTTTCACTCTTTCTCCTCCTGACTGGCTATGCTGACCTCTGCTTTACACAGCCTCCTCACTAATCCTCTCATTCTAACACCACTTGCCTCTCCCTCAGGAAAGCTCTATCCATTTCCAGAGGAGAAGGTTTTACTGCTTTGTTCCTTCTGTAGACTTACAAATCACACGAGGGCTTTCAGGATGAACAGAGATCGAGAACCCCTACCAGGTGCTATGGAGAGTTTCTGAATCCAAACAAAGCAAGAAGATAGTCAGAGAAACCTTCTTGAAATCGGTGCTATCTAAGCTGATTTTGGGTAGATGAGTAGGCAATAGACAGAACTCAGGCAGAGCGTAGAGAAAAGGACATTCCAGAGGGAGGAAAGAGCATTCTCAAAAGCCTACATAAAAGAAGAATTCAATGTGAGAGCCTGGAGCACAGATTGAATGTCTTTGTAGGATGGGGTAGGGAGGGATATTACAGGAGATGAGGTCACTGTAGTCATAATTTCAGCCAACTCTAGTCCCTTCAAGATCAGTAGCTGAAGCTTGTACTACTTAGGTGAGAATATATTTTTCTGTTCAAATTCACAGTCATCTATATTTTTACTCATCTTTCCCTTCTTCCTTCTTTCTATTCAAGGCTATCACCTTCATCTATATCTTGATTTTAAGAAGGGTGGAAACAGGGAGGCCAGTTAATGAACTATGCAGCAATTCAGATCAGAAGTCAGCAAACTACAATCTATGGGCCAAACAGGCCCAGGCGCTGCCTGTTTTTATAAAAAAAAATTATTGGAACACAGGCACACCTATTCATTTAAGTATTGTTTGCAGCTGCTTTCAGCCTACAACAGCAGAGTTGAATAGTTGCAACAGGCACCATAATATGGCCTGCAAAGCCTAAAATATTCATCTGTGGCCTTTTACAGACAAAGTTTGCTGATACCTGATCCAGATGAATAACCCAGGTGAAAGTGGTTAGTGAAGTGTATTTGAGTGATAGTTATAAACGGAGGAGGTGTGATCACATTCTTGACACATTTTATACGTAGAACCTACAGGATTTGCCAATGAATTGGATATGAAATGAAAGAGAAGAGGTAAGAATGACGAAGTTTTTTGTCCTGAGCAACTGAAAGAATAAAGTTGCCACTTGCTGAAATGGGGAAGGCTGTGGGAAAGTAGATGGAGGTGGTAGGTAAAGAAAAGTTTAGTTTTGCACATGTTCAGACATAAGTTTATGATGCCTATTAGAAAACTAAGTGGAAGGACTTCCCTGGAGGTCCAGTGGCTAAGATTCCACCTTCCAATGCAGGGTGCATGGGTTTGATCCCAGGTTGGGGAACTAGGAGCCCACCTGCCATGCTGTGCAGCCAAAAATTTTAAAAAAGAAAGGAAAATTAAGTGGAAATATCAAGTAAGCAGTTATATGTACAAGGATGGATTTCAGGGGAAAGGTCAGAGCTAGAAATATAAATTGGAGAGTTGTCAATACATAGACGTTATTTAAAACCATGAGACAGAATGATATCATTTAGTAATAGACTGTTAAGACAAAAGAGGACTGAAGACTCGGTCCTGGTGTACTTTCAGATGTTGGGGGTATGAGGCAGAAATAGCTAAAGGAGACAAAACAGGTAAGTGAGTTAGGTGAAAAACCAGGGTAAATGGTGAGCCAAAAACTGTGTGAAGAAAGTATGTCAAAGAGAAGAGAGTGATGAATTCTCAAAGCCGATCAAAGGGCTTATCAGTGCAATAGGGTGGCATGGTCCACTCTCTGGAGGATGGACAATAGGGGAAGTGTCACACAGTCCTTGAAGTAGTCTTTGGGCCATTTAGTTGGCCATTGTCAAGACCTTGGGTAATTAAAGTGGTTAAGAAGGGAGGTGACAGGTCTAGATGGGCACATCCCCTTGTCCTGCAGAGAGTGGTACAACCAGAGGGAAATTTGGGGCTTTCTTGCCCAAATCTAAGAGAAGGAACCATGCCTTATTCTTACTTATATGGGTTGTTGTAAAGATTAAATGATTGATGCATGCAAAGAACTTAGAACAGTGTTTGGAACACTCAGTAAATATTTATCTGTTGGTATTATTGTTTATATTCATAGGGTCCAGCACAGTAACTATTATATAGCAGAAAATTAATACATTTTAAATGATTTTTAAAATGAATCTAGATTTATTATTTTCTCAGATTCTTTAGATGTTCAATGAGAGAATTCAATTTCAAGATTTCAGCTGGAGGGGGTGGGGAGGTGGGGGAGGATGGGTTGAGAGTTGGGGATTAGCAGTTGCAAACTGGTATATACAGAATGGATAAACAACAAGGTCCTACTGTATAGCACAGGGAACTATATTCAATATCCTGTGATAAACCATAATGGAAAAGAATATGAAAAAGAATGTATATGTATGTATAACTGAATCATTTTGCTGCACAGTAGAAATTAACACAACATTGTAAATCAACTACACTTTAGTAAAATAAATTTTTTAAAAAGATTTCAATTAAAAAAAAAAGGTTATTCTATATTTTAAAACCACTGTTGCAGTGTGTGTGTGTGTGTGTGTGTGTGTGTGTGTGTGTGTTTTACCCTGACGACCAACTTTTTGATTCTTTGATGACTTCTCCAAAGAAGCATAGAATTTTTGACGGTCATTTGCCCAAGCTGCCTAGCAAGTTTACTGGAGCCTCACCAAATTGATTAGCCTGTGGACTGGGAGTTTGGAACCAATGTGAATCAACCCGAGGGCAATTAAAGCAAGAGGAAATGCAGCAAGGGCATCTTACTTACAAAATAAGAAGATAGCCTCAGCCTCTATGCCCCTATCCTCAGCCTTGTCAAGAGAGCAAAATATTGCTTGTCAGTCAGACCTGTGTAATGTCTTAGGAACACAAAAAGAACCAAGGAAAGCCAAATATTGTCATTTGATTTTTCATGATTTGATTGATACCATGATTTAGTAAATTACTTTTTTGAGGCTTCTTCTCTTTTGGTTTGTTTAAAGCCAAGGAGTAAATGTAGCAATAAAAATTTGAATTACTTTGCCTCTTGCCTGAAATGCTCACTATTCTAATCCCTGTGCTTCACTGTGGTGCCAGGGAGAGGAGCAGAAACAGCTGACAATGATTCTGCATTACTGATTCACCCTACTCATTAGATTATATTGAAATGTTATGACTTTCTGGGCTCAGAGAGTTATTCCATTTTTGCCTCCAGCCATTTCAAGTAATTTTTTGCTACTACATAACAAAACATAAAATTATTTGGAGTAAGACTTTGTAATTGGAAATAATAATTTTTGGATAAGAAATTAAGCCCTTTACTAAATAATGTTAAATTATCATCAAAATTACATTTTCATGAATAATGAATCAATACCACTGCAGCTGTTTTGCTATTTTAGTATTGCTGAACTCTGGTAATTATTAGGTTTAGTTGTATTCCCTTGAATTTGGTAGAAAAAATAAAATGAGGTCACACATTTTCAGTGTGAAATATTATCTTGTTAGGCAAAAAATTCACTGAATAAAAATACTGCAGGGAAGTATGTTTTTGGTAAACATATTCCAAAATGTTAGGTTAGCACTTGTGGCTTCAATTTTTGTACAATTCCTTTACTTTAATCAAAACAAAGCAAAGGTTTTCCCTAACACAGCCCCAATATAGCTTTCATGTTGTATATATCAGGGATTTTTCTATTTTTATTTTTAAGTGAATGCATGATCAGTGTAACAGACACCAGTTTTGGGTTGAATTATTTATTTGTTCCCTCTGTCTAAAGAGGGTAAAAACAATGGGCTTTTCTTACTGATTTGACTAGGGTTTCAAACATATGAAGATAGCACACACTCGTATCTATTGAGTATAGTAAAAATGCTACAGTTCATCCTGAGTATGATGAAAACAAATACAACCTAGTATAACAGGGCATTATCACCATCTCTTGACTCTTTGGCAATGTCTTAAAATGATTTTTACCATACTTAAAATGATCAAATTTACTTGTTCTCTCTTAGGAATTTTGCCCAGTTTTCCACATATCAGAAAATAAATGAAATATGTTAAATTGCTATTAGTGTTACTCCTGTCTTTGTTCTCAAGGTACCATCTAAATTATTCCTTCACCAACATTGGTGTGCTTTGCTATGTTTATAGCTTCAGCTTTTTTTAAACAAGTGAACTTTATAAAAGTAGGATACTCAGTGGGAAATGAGCCTTGGGCTGTTGGGATCCTGAGAGTGGCAGCTGGGGTCGAGGAGTAAGGGGAGCAGGTGGAACAGACACAAATTAAACAGAGAAAATTTTTCGGCACAGAAGTTTTGAAGTCAGCTTCTTAATAGTAGCAGCTAGAATTATCACTGGCATCAGCCTAGTATCATCATTTATCTTCACCACACTTACTTGTGGTCCAGAATGTCTAGATATTCCAGTTGGGTAGGTGTGTTGTTGGGAGACACTCAGAACAAGAAAAAGAACTCATATTTATTGAGCACCTCTAGGTGCCAGGCACTGTACAGATACTTTCATATTCCATATCTCATTTGGTCACTACTATAATCCACTATAGTTGGTGTGATTATCCTCATTTGACTGTTGGACATATTGAAGGTGAGAGTAGTTAAATAACTCACCCAGCGTCCCACTAACCATGCAGTAAATGGCGCTAACTGCTCTAGCAGCAGCATTAGTTAGGGAGAAAGAAGGGACCAAATAGGTCAACATGGATTTGGTCTTGTCCTTTTGAATGTTGACACTAGAGTCTCATCTCAGGACACAATAGCCCTAAGGTGGTCACATGAGAGTATCTGGAATTAAATGGTTTCCAGAGGTGAATGTCTTGTGTTCATTATCCCTAGACTCTTGCTTTAAACCTCTTGTCCTAGAGTAGACATGTGTTCATCTTTATTTTTCCCATGCCACATGCCACAGTACATTGTACATCATGATTATTTAATAAATATTTGTTAAATTTAATTTAAAATCTTCTTACAGGAGCAACAAGAAACAGTCATTTTATAATAGTGATATAATTATAATAGTGTCCACCCTGGGATATTTATGCTTGTCAGAGTAATTGAGGACCCAATTAGAGTTAAACACTGAGTAAACAAAAAACAAGTGATAGTGTTGACCTAGAGCAAAACATACTTTCTAAAGAAAGGGCAGGGCTCCCCTGGTAGCGCAGTGGTTGAGAGTCTGCCCGTCAATGCAGGGGACACGGGTTCGTGCCCCGGTCCGGGAAGATCCCACATGCCGCGGAGCAGCTGGGCCCGTGAGCCATGGCCGCTGAGCCTGCGCGTCCGGAGCCTGTGCTCCGCAACGGGAGAGGCCACAACAGTGAGAGGCCCGCGTACAGCAAAAAAAAAAGAGAGAGGGCAAAGGAGAGAGAGAAGGAATTATAATGCTTAAGATCAATAATTTATAAGATTTTAACATTTGAAATTATGATTAGAAGAGAAACTCAAATATAAGTATCTCATGTTTTCTGTGAAAACATCTACCTCTGCTGCCTACAACTGGAATTACCACTTATCCCAGACAAGAGATTCTTTTACTAATTGGGTCAGATTATATTTTTAGTACAATTTTATTCTAATGAATGTGGGCCTTTTCTATTAACCTTAACAGTCAAGAAACATGAAACAACGGGAGAATACATCATCTGGGACTTCAAAGTAACTCTATATGCTAATGTGACAGGAATGACTGCTTGAGGACAATTTTATCATATCGATTGCAATTATGAAGGGAAAATAAAATCTTCTCAAGTATTCTTCACTCTCTCTGAGTTAATTAAATTTTATAACCTTTGCTAAACTCTTCAAACAATAGAATCTTACTCAGGCAATATCAAATAATTGTAAAGAACTTGATTATTGTCCAAAAATTCCGCTGGGTTGATAGATTTAGTCTGTTCCTTTATTTTCATTGCAAGAAGTTATCATCAACATCATCACTGTTGCAAGCATGATCACTAATAACATTTATTGAATCCGTAGGGCGCACTGCTAGGGAGAGAGACACCAAGAAGTGTAAGATATGGTCCCTGCCCTTGAGAAATTTATAATCTAAATGGAGCTATTTAGATTGGTTAAATTTGGTCCAAAATAATTTATTTAATCCTGTGATTTATAACAGTCATTCAGCGGGGACACATATGGGTAATATTGGACTCCCATCTTTTTTAAAAAAATAAATTTATTTATTTATTTATTTTTGGCTGGGTTGGATCTTCGTTGCTGCGCGCGGGCTTCCTCTAGTTGTGGTGAGCGGAGGCTACTCTTTGTTGCGGTGCACGGGCTTTTCTTTGTGGTGGCTTCTCTTGTTGCGGAGCACAGGCCCCAGGCACACGGGCTTCATTAGTTGTGGCACGTGAGCTCAGTAGCTGTGGCTCGTGGGCTCTAGAGCACAGGCTCAGTAGTTGTGGCATACGGGCTTAGTTGCTCCGCAGCATGTGGTATCTTCCCGGACCAGGGCTCGAACCCGTGTTTCCTGCATTGGCAGGCAGGTTCTTAACCACTGTGCCACCAGGGAAGTTCCCTTGGACTCCTATCTTAAAGTTATCTTAAAATAGATTCTACCTCCTACCTTTGCTAGGAGATAAAAATTTGTTTTCAAAATTAATGCAGATGTCATTAGTTACCTTTTTGCAGAGAGAATGAAATCTGTTGATCCCTAGAAGATAAAACACTAATCCTCTGGGCATTTTATTTGGGTGATTTGGGGAAGCAGTTCAAGTCCCATCTCTGCAACTAACTGGCAGTGTAACTATCACTTGTAGCACATTATTACTCCAGCTGCTAGGCTAAAGGATGGGCTCTCCATGTCTTTGATTTGAAAGAAATTCTGTATCATTGAATACAATGGCATATTTGCATCAGTAAGCCATAGTCTCACCTCCCTCCCTTTGTAACTAACCTGGCCAACAAATAATGCTGAAATTGCAGTGCACTCTATGCCTCTGGTGTATTTCTAAATCAGTTTTCTGTGTGAAAACTTACCTAACATTTCCATGACATAGATATCATGTACCAAAAAAGGTCAAGTTTTCTTTTTTTTTTTGCGGTATGTGGGCCTCTCACTGTTGTGGCCTCTCCCATTGCGGAGCACAGGCTCCGGACGCGCAGGCTCAACGGCCATAGCTCACGGGTCCAGCCGCTCCACGGCATGTGGGATCTTCCTGGACCTGGGCACGAACCCGTGTCCCCTGCATTGGCAGGCGGACTCTCAACCACTGCGCCACCAGGGAAGCCCCTAGTTTTCTAATACAGAATACAATAGTACTCATCACATGTTAGTATAAAGAAAGTATTTAATATCATGAGATGTTTTACATTGATTTTTAATGCTTGGATTCAGGAAAAAAGAGAATTTTTTCCCTTGCAAATTGCGCATATGGAAAGAAGTAATGAGGATAATTGGGCAAGTATATTTCCTGAAAAAATGCTCTAAGTGTATCTTTCCGGTTAATTTTGTTTGCTTGGTAATCAGGCCTTACATGATTATCAAATTTCCTTTATAATCACATTTAATTTTAAGTTAATGATCCATTTCCTTTATCAGTGGTATTAGTGGATGACTTTTACAACATAACATGCAGTCATGCAGATCAGCAGGTTCTGTGGGTAAAGCAGGTCATTGAGGCTTTCCAATTCACACTGCAGTGTATTCTCAATTAGGTACTTTGAAGAAGTTGCTTAGAACTTTAAGAGCCTTTACAACCTTGAGATTCTAGATATATGTGCTTTCTCTTTATTCTTTTTGTTTTCACAATAAATTTTCAAACCTGTAGAAAGTTGAAAGAAGAAAACAATGAATACATGTATACTCTTCACCTAGTTCACCAAATATTAACATTTTGCCACATTTTTCTCTTGATATTATATATACCTTTAAGAAGACTTTTTTTCCCCGATCCACTTGAAAATAAGTTGCAGATATCTTTACCAAAGGTGTTTCCACATACATCTCCTAAAAACAGGACTTTATCCCACCCATCCAAAATACCATTATATCACCTAAAAAGGTGACATTAGTTTAATAACATCATCTAATATACAGTCCATATCCACATTCTCCTAATTGTCCACAACATATTTCTTATGTTGTTGCTTTTTAAATCCAGGGTGCAATCAAGTTTTACACATTGCATTTTTTTATGTCTCTAATATTTTTTTCCTAAAGTAGTTCCCCTGTCTTTTTATACTCATAACATAGAATTTTTTGAAGAGCCCAGGTCTGTGTGTTCTGTCTTAATAAAAAAATTAAAATTTTGAAAAAAAAGAGCACTGATAAATGGACGGTATGTTACTTTTTCTGTTGCCAGTGCCTGAGAAAAAACCTAACTATTGGGCCTAACTTCTTTAGTCTGGCAACATGACTCATTTTATATAAAAAATGTTGATAAAAAGGAGAAATCCTATAATGTGTCTGTAATAACAAGGAATGCCAGGAACACATAGATCATTAAAATTTTCCTGAGTCTGCTTAACTATCCAAGATAATGTCCAAATTTTTGAGCTAGAAGAACCTCAGAGGCAAATTAACTAGCTTAATTCCTTATATTAGAAGTAAGGAAAGTGAGTCTCAAAGAGTCTGTAATTTGCCAAGGTTACACTGCCAGTTAATTGTAAAGGTGGGACTAGAAATAAGACATCTTGATTTCCAATATCCTCGTGTCCCTGATTCTCTCATCATCTTCTCTGCCATCACTATCCATCCTTTTATTTCCTTTCTTTTCTAATTCTTCCTGTCCTTCCTTTTTCTCCTTTTTATTGAGCAGGCAACAACAGATCTTTTTAAAAAAAAAAATCACTTCTGTTACACTTCTGCCAGGCTCTCTCAATAGCTACACTATTGACATTTTGGGCTAGGTATTCTTTGTTGTGGGGTGCTGTCCGGTGCATGGTAAGATATTTAGCAGCATCATTGGATTCTAACCACCCGAGGCCAGTAACACTCCTCTGTTTGTGATGATCAAAAATGTCAAATATATCTGGGGGCCGGGGGCTGGGGGTAAAATTGTCCCTGATTGAGAACTACTGCCAAATGCTTCTTATTTTGGCAGTGGTTCTTGTTTTATTTATTAACTCTCCTTTTATTCCACATCAATATGCATTCAAAATTGTATGTAGTTGTAATCACAGTATAGATACAATTTTTCTTCTGTTATTTTTACTTATTTCATAATAAGTATTTTCACTGTTGCTGTATGACATTTGTTGTTTTTGTCTACCTAGGATTCCCTGCTCCTTCTTCCAGTAAGACCACCCCTTTGTCAATTGTGGAACTGCATCTCCCTTAGTCCAATCATTTGATTCTAGGGTCCTTCCGCTTGTCCAAAGTGTACACAAGGGACTCAGGCCTGACCAGTCATAATAATCCATCTCCAAAGCCACAGTGATTAGTCTCAGTGATAGGCATATCACTCAATTGGGCCAATGAGAGCCCTTTCCTGGGAATTTGCTGGAAGACTCTATTTCATTTGGGTTGCCAAACTGATGTTGTAAAGTTGAAGCTCCCTGCAGCTATGTCATCGGCTTGTCGGCAGTTCAAGAGAACGAAGCCAACACAGACAGAAAGCAGGGCTTAAGATGGGAGAGAAAATCCTGGTGGTATCATTTGAGTCCCTATATCCATTCACCTCTAAGGGCAGTGAAACCCTTGTCAGTAAATCTCTTCCCCCACATCCTTTCTTTTTTCATTTATTTTTTGCTAAGAAGGTTTGACAGGGATTCTTTCACCTGCAACAAAAAAGAGTCCTGATTAAGAAAATAGTGTTCATGTTTATAATATTTAATGGTTCATATTTCCTCAAGTTGTAGTGCCATGACTTCCTTAACTGTTCTGCTAACATTAAACTTTAAAGTGATTTGAGATATTTTTCCATTATAAATACAGTGTTCTTTTTCAGTGCCTTTTGAATGACTTCTAGTAAATTTTCCATTAGTTTCCTCAAATATGGGCCCTTGGTTTGAATTCCGAACTACAAGATTTAAAATTGAATGATCTACCACCTAATTTAAGGCCATTTGTTTTTGCTTTACTCTCTTTTGCTTTTATACTTCTATTACAGTCATTCCACCTGTGATTATACCAGCTGTTGTGGTAGTATCTGCTCCAGCTGCATGGGCATATTTGAATGCATTAGTGTGCTATGGCAGTGGTTTAGGAAATTTTTTATGGTACCACGAAGATTAACTTCTGACCCTTGTAGTATGTATGTAGTGTTTCTTTTAACTATTAACTGCAAAACCAATGTTGTTCAATATTAAGTTTTCAAATCTTTGCATTCACTTCAGATAAAGAATTACTCTATTATCCTAATGTTTGTGAAAAATGCCTCTGATTGTTTCATTACTATGAAGTCTATATGTATCTCATTTACCTGCGTAAATTAACTTTTCCATATCTAAGGTCTAGCTCAAATGTTATTGCATTCTATGTGATTTCTTTTATCACTTATTCAGTTTGTTTCCATCTCTCATTGCACTTAGTAAATCTACCTTATAACTATGAGAGATGATGCATAATGAGGGGAGTGCCAATTTAGGGTCCTATAATAGTCATGGACTTGCCTTTCAGAGAATCATAGGTAGCAACACGCTACAAAATATATCACCATCAAATTTATGGAAGCATAGTTTATAATAACAAAAAAATTAGAAATAAATCAATGTTCATCATTGGGGGGCTAATTTAATGAATTATGATACAGCCATAAAATGGAAAAGTATGCAGCTGGAAAAAAGAACAAATAAGTTTTAAATACATTGATACATCTCTAAGATATATTATTAAGTATCTGAAGAGGTGGTGTAGCAGGGTAATTAAAATTGTGGACCTTGAAGTCTGGTCTAGGTTCAAAGACCAGGTCTGCTATTTATTAGTTGGGTAAACTTGGACAAATTTCTTAAGCCCAATTCTTCAGTTTTTTCACCTATGAAATGAAGATGTAATGGTAACTACCTTACAGGATTGTATGAGGATCAAGTGAGTTAATACATGCCAAGCACTTAGAAGACTGTCTGGTTTATAGTAAAACAATAGAACTATAACAATGGGATGTGAGTGAATGATTTTTGAATTATTTAATATAACTAATAAAAGTAATAAATTTAATTTTTTTGAATATATTGCAATATATTGAATATATTAATCTTTATTGAATATATTACATATTTTCACCATTACTACCTTGTACTATAGTATTACACATATTCATGTAGAGGGTTATCTCTTCTTACTATGATGTCTTTGAGGAAAAGGCCTGGCTTTTCCTCAATTTTGTGCCAAGCATGATCTCCAGCACGTGCCATGTGCACGGTAAGTTCCATATGTATTTGTTGACTGTATTAATAAAACATTCAGATTCCTCTCTGCATATAAAAATTTCAGAGCTTTCACATTTTAAGGAGTTTTAGAAGATATCTAAGGGAGTTGGTCCTATAATTTCAACATTTAGGGGCAAGTCCAGAGATTTTGTTAGCATAGAAGTTAGGAAGTTCATTTGTACCTGGATGAGCAGTATTCTGAATGTACTTCCTTTCGTTAAAAAAAGGGTTTGGGGGGCTTCCCTGGTGGCGCAGTGGTTGAGAGTCTGCCTGCCGATGCAGGGGACACGGGTTCGTGCCCCGATCCCGGAAGATCCCACATGCCGCGGAGCGGCTGGGCCCGCGAGCCATGGCCGCGGAGCCTGTGTGTCCGGAGCCTGTGCTCCGCAACGGGAGAGGCCACAGCAGTGAGAGGCCCGCGTACAGCAAAAAAAAAAAAAAAAAAAAAAAAAGGGTTTGGGGCTTCCCTGGTGGCGCAGTGGTTAAGAATCAGCCTGCCAATTCAGAAGACAGGGGTTCGATCCCTGGTCCGGGAAGATCTCACATGCCACGGAGCAACTAAGCCCATGCGCCACAACTACTGAGCCCATGTGCTGCAACTACTGAAGCCCACGTGCCTAGAGCCCGTGCTCCGAAACAAGAGAAGCCACCGCAATGAGAAGCCCGGGCACCGCAATGAAGAGTAGCCTCCCCTCGCACAACCAGAGAAAGCCCACGCACGGCAATGAAGACCCAACGCAGCCAAAAATAAATAAATAAATAAACTTTAAAAAAAGAGTTTTATTTTTAAATGAGGAAGAGAACTAATAGCTTTTAGGAACTTTCAGTCTCAGAAAGATTAAGAACTTGCCTGCCTTTGTACATCTAGCTGGTGATGGAGTCAGGGTTCGAACCTGGATATGGTTGATTGTTCTTTCAGCTGTAAAAGGGAGGTAGGAAGGAAAGCTACATTCACTGATTTGTAAGTGAGCCTCTGTGAGAGGACATGAGGAAGATGTTCCCACTAGACTTTTACTTCAGCAGAGCTTATCTTTGCTGAGCACATCACCTAGCTATTTAAATTTCCAAAACCTAGGACTGAATAAAAATAGTCAATATGTTAGGAATGTGAGGAAAAATATAACAAAATCATTTTGTACAACTTAAGTCATTGCCTCTGAGATTAAGTCCATCTAAAACTCTTAAATAAGAGAATACAAGTGGCCTAAATGTTCCCTTTGTGATATTTAGAGATAATAGTTTCTATTCTTATCTCATCATCTCAAATAAATATTAGTTATTGTCTAATGTAGGGTTTATCACATTGCATTTTTCCAGATCAATTTCATTATAAAATATAATAATGAGGTCATAGTATTTTCAAAGCATAAGTTTGCAGGTGTGTACCACTTCAGAAAACCTGAAATATGGAATTCCCCAAATGCTTGGTAAATTGGAGGATTGCATAAATTCAGTTACAGAAGAGTTCTTCACATTCTAAAAGAGTTGATCATGGGGTTTCTTTAAACAGGAGGGCATGACAACTCATATTCATTTGGCAAAAGAAACTTTGTACTCTATCTGGGCAAGTTGTCCTCTTTAACTCAATGCAAAACTTCCAGAGGGATTTGTATCACAGAGCAAGCCATAGCTAACTAAAAGTCTCAGCTATCCCAATCAATTCTGTTTACCAATGGGAGTGAGAATCAGGGCAAGTACAAAATTAGAATGGGTGGTCAGGGAAGACCTCTGATTAGGTGATATTTGAGCAAACAGCTGAATAGAATAAAGCCTGAATAAAGCTGATGGAGTCAGCATTTTGATGACCCATTGGAAGAATGTTCTGGGCAGAGAACTCAGCAAGTAAGGTCTCCCAGGTCAGAACAAGCTTGGTGGATCAAGAAACAAAACACCAGACTGTCTGGAGTGTAGTAAACTAGGGGGAGTGGCTCACAATTAAGTCCTTAGATGTAAATGAGGATCAAGCAGGATGATGGTAAGCACATGTAATTAATTTGGATCCTGAAATACTTAGGAGCTCAATAAATGGAAACTCTTGTTATTAGAGATCAAATTATTGTTTTCTTCATAATTCATATTTAAATGTTTTTTGAAATGGGAGCACTTAGAAAAATACTTGTGAAATTTGTACCTCATGTCTTCACTAACGCTGTAAAATTTAAATTCTATTAAAAACCATAAGAGAGTCATTTTCTAATTGTAAAGGCTGCTAAAACTATTTGTATAAAATTTATTGTTTTATAAATATTTGTTTATTGTTTCTAGCCTAGATTTATGCTGAGAGTCTTTTTTACCCCAATCCTTAACCATCCTCAATCCTGAAAATATTTTCCTAAAATTTATTCAAGTTTTGTGGTTTATTTTTGATCAATCTGGAATTTATGTTTAGATTGTGTGAGTTAGAGATTGTGGTAGGCTGAATGATAACCGCTAAATACCTAGAAATTGTGAATGCTACCTTATATGGCAATAGTGACTTTGCAGACATGATTAAAGTAAGGATTTTGAGATGAGGAGATTAGCCTGGATTTCCTGGGTAGGTCCTAAATATAATCACAAATGTCCATGTAGGAAGGAGGCAGAGGGAGACTTGTCACAGATTGGGAGAAGGCAAAGTGAAGACAGAGCAGAGAGTTTTGAAGATGTTATGCTTCTGGCCTTAAAGACAGAAGAAGGGGCCAAGAGCCAAGGAATGCCAAGAATGCAGCTCTAGCAGCTAGAACAAGCAAGGAAGGTCTAATCCCCTAGAGCTCTGGAAGGAGTTGCCCTGCCCATACTTTATTTTTTTATTTTTTATTTTGGCGGTACGCGGGCCTCTCACTGTTGTGGCCTCTCCCATTGAGGGGCACAGGCTCCGGACGCGCAGGCTCAGCGGCCATGGCTCACGGGCCCAGCCGCTCCACGGCATGTGGGATCTTCCCGGACCCGGGCACGAACCCGTGTCCCCTGCATCGGCAGGCGGACTCTCAACCACTGCACCACCAGGGAAGCCCGCCCATACTTTAGAATGTATATCTTGATTTCAATCTTCTGAGCTCCAGAACTGCAAGAGAATAAATTTATGTTGTTTTAAGCTGCTAGTCTTCTGGTAATTTGTTACAGCAGCCATCAGAAATGAATACAGAAATCTAACTTTAGTTTTTGCCCTATTATTAATTATACTAATTAATTATCCCAGTACCATTTATTGAAAAATACATTATTTCATAAGTGTTCTGAAATATTAACTTTATCAAAATGTCAATATTCACTTAGAGCTAGTCTGTTTCTATTCTATCAATCAGTTTACTGATTCTTGAGACACTACCAAATGTTTAAATTGCGATAACTTTATAGTACATTTACGTGAGTGGTAGGGTAATTCCTTCACCATGCTATACTCCATTCCCCCTCAGATTTCTTGCTTTAAGCTGCATTTATTTTTCCAGATAAACTTTAGATTCAATTTGTCTGGTAAAATTTTTAAATTTTGATGGAAGCTGCATTAAGTATATAGAAACACTTGAATATTCCTATCCAGAAACACAGACTCTCTTTTCAGGTCTTTCCCCTGCTGCCCACCCTTTGGTGAAATTTTATAGTTTTTCTTCCCTTATGTCTTGTAAATTTCTTAAGGCTTATTTGTTGCTACTGTGGAATAGGGTCTTTTTAAAATTACATTTTGTAAGTAGATATTGTTGGTGCATAGGAGTGCTATTGGATTTTGAATCTGGACACTCTGCTGAATCAACGTAAAGGTCTAATAATTTTCTCTTAGATTTTCCAGCAAGATAATCATATTATCAATAAATATTATAATCTTTTCTTTCCCACCATTTATTTTTTTATTTATTTTTCTTATCTTATTGCATTATCTAGAATCTATAGAAGAGTATTAAATGGTAATGGTGTTATAAGGCCTATCTATTCTTTTTCTGACTCTAGTTGGAATACTTTCATGTTTCACTATTAAATATGAATATGTGTTTTACTTATGTGTTTTGTGGAGGTATTTTAACATAATCTATACATACAACATTTATACAGTAGTCCTCCCTTATCCACGGTGGATATGTTCAAAAACCCCAGTGGATGCCTGAAACCATGAATAGTACTGAACCGTACATATACTATGTTTTTTTCTATCCATACATAGCAATGATAATATTTAATTTATAAATTAGGCACAGTAAGAGAGTATTCAAATTGCCAGCATCACTACTCTTGAACTTTGTGTCTATTATTAAATAAAATAAGGTTTACTTGAACACAAGCCCTGTGATACAGATAAGTGAGATGGCTACTAAGTGACTAACGAACAGTTAGTGTATACAGCATGGATATGCTGGACGAAGGGATGATTCATGACCTGGGCAGAATAGAGTGAGACAGAACAAGATTTCATCATGCTACTCAGAGCAGCATGCAATTTAAAATTTATAAATTGTTTATTTCTGGAATTTTTCATTTAATACTTTTGGACTGCAGTTGACTGCAGGTAACTGAAACTATGGAAAGCAAAACTGTGGACAAGTGGGGACTACTGTATATGCACAATAATGGTTACACTATTTCCTTCCATTTCTTAGGTTATTAACTATAACTTTAAATCAGAAGAGCTGATTGTGTTATTAAATCCATTTCCAATATCTATTGATATATATACTATATATAATAAATATAATAAGGTTTTTAATGTTAAAAATTATTTTATTATATGTAAAACCTACTGGGTAATTTTATGTTTTCATTTAATATTAGTTCAGTATATTATTTAGAAAGTCTATAGCTCTCCTTTTTTTGTATTAAAAAAATGTCAGGCTTGGATTTCATTAATGCTGGTCTTAACAAAATGAATTTGGAAATGCTTTGTCTTTTTCTTTTTAAAAATTCAGTAATAGTTTAACATAAAAGAAATTGGAAGTCCTTATAGGCCTAATAGAACTGTATTGGTTTAGCATCTCTCTGGTGGTAGATTTTTGACAACTTTTTCAATTTTTTCTATATTTATTTAGTCTATTCATGTTTCCTACAACTTTTTGAATCAACTTTTATAACTTACACTCTCCTACAAAATAAAGAGAAAAGTTTAACATTCATTATTTATAATGTGCCTACAAATAAAAGAGACAGATAACTCATTTAAAAATAAGCAAATGTCAACTCTGCATAATTAATAGAAAAAATTCAAAAGGCCAATTAATGTATGCTTTAACTCCATCCCATTTGGGGTAATCATATAGTCCTGTTTCCCTGGGAAAGGCCTGGTTTATATGTGCTCTTCCAGTAAAATTATGACTAGTGTCATAAAGAGTCTTAAAAGTTTCCAATTTGGGCAATACGTTATTATGTGGACCCTAATTATAACAAATGAGATAAAAGTTTAAACAATAGTGAAGATTTTATTATTGATTTTTTGCCAATAAGATTAGCAAACATTGAAAAGATTTATAATATTCATTGCTGGAAGGGGTATGGTGAAACAGAGGAATATTTGTAGAAGAGATAAATGGTACCCTCCTTTTGGGTTATACATTTGGCACTATCTATTAAAATTTTAAGTGTGCACATCATTGGACCTAGCTATTGGACTTCTGGGATCTTACTTTATGGAAAAATTGAAGCTAGTGTACAAACACACGTATGGCCAATGTTGTATGGGCTGTTGACTAAATACATAAAGGTGCACCCAGAGAATGAGCTATTATGTATATATTTAAAACAATGAGGCAGCCACATATAATGGAATGGAAAGATTTCCATAATACATTAAAAGAAAAAATAAGATGCAGAATGATAATACAGTTTTTTTGTTTGTTTGTTTTTTAGGAAAGGGTTTAATATTACATGGATTCAGAGGAAAAAAAAGAGATCTGGAGAAAAAGAAGGGCTATTTCATAAAGAAGGGGATCAGGGGAAGTTTCAGAGTGAATTGGCAGGAAAAAAAGGATGACAGCTGTCGTGGCCCACGAACTGGTGTGAACAAAGACACGAGGGCAGAAAATTGAATTGGAAGTTGGGAGTTTAGTTGGTTTAGAGTTTGCCATAGAGGTTAAAACTAAAAGTTCAAGGACCAAGGTGCCACTGGCTGAAGGCTTTCACTGCCCACCCTGGCTCTGCTGTCTCTTTCGGGACCTGGCCAAGGACAGGGTGCCGTCATGGAGTTGACATCCCCATAACAAGGACAGAAAGGTTTGACGCAAGGAGGGTGATAAAAGAGATGTTCACATATTGAGATATAGGGAAGTCATTCTGGCTTATACATGAGTTAACTTTGATTTTATGTTAACTAAAATAGCCTGTTGGGGCCTATCAAACATACATTATACATCTGCTTTAATTATTAAAGAAAAAGGGCACATTGACCAAAAGTAAAGAGCGTCCATGTTAAAAATAAAGATTAAATGCCCCTTTTCCTGGGACACCAATGTTGGTCCTCCTTTGATGATAAGACTCCCTCCCCACATGCCAAGGCCATGCTGACTCACTGTGTGTGTCCTGGTTTTTTTTTTTTTTTTTTTGAAACCCTGAAGAAATGTAACCCTGGCTTTTTTTAAAATTTTTTTTAATAAGTTTATCTTTGGCTGCGTTGGGTCTTCGTTGCTGCGCGCAGGCTTTCTCCAGTTGCGGCGATCGGGGGTTGATGATACAGTTTTAACTGACATTTGGTAAAATATACACATGTATAATTTGTATAATTTGTTTTTCTATGCTTAGATAAAAGTTTGAAAATATATATACCAAATTTAACACCTATTATCATGAGGGTTCAGATGAACAGAAGCTGAAATCAGAAAATTCAATAAAAATTTTGTTAAAAGGTTAGGGAAAAAATCATTTTGAAAAAGTAGCATATTTATCAATGATCCTGAGATTCTATATATGTGGGTAGGAAACAGAAAAATCTGCTTTTGGCTTGGTAACAAGCATCAAAGAATAAGTCTTTGGTTCAACTAGAGCTGATGTTTCTTCTGGTTAGAAGCATGACCATTTTTCCTGTCAGAAAACGTCATAAATATATAAAAGCTTTTGAATTCTGAAGAGATGTGAACACTAGACCTCAATGTATGTAGTTATTATTTTTATATATTTTTGTATATTTCTGTAAGAATACTTCTGTAACAGTCTTAGAATCTTAAGGCAGTAAGGGAATTCATCTTGTCAAGTCCCTAATATATTTTCAGTGATAAAAGAAAGTTTCATCTGTTTTTCTAAAGAATATATGCTTTGCATCTTATACATAATAATCCAGAGAAGAGAAAAAGACAGTTACCCAACAAATATTTTGAGGAATATATAATCATAATACCCACACCATTCAAGGGCAATGTGAAAAAAATTGTAGTTCAATCTCCTACACTAGTCTGCATGAAAAAATTAAAATACGAAAATATTACCAAATAAAATCAAGCAGTGAAAGACAGACTCAAGAATAAAGAACTTCAAATCTATAAGGAAAACAAACTACTCAGTGTAAAATTGAGTAAATTTCTTTATGTGCAGTTCCCAGAAAAGAAAATGCAAATGGAACAATATCATAAAAAGATGTTTAAATTCATTATGAACACAAAAATGAAAATCAATTACAATAAAATAATATTCATACCTATCATATTGATGAGGATAAAAACTTTTAAGAAAACAAAGTATTAGTGAGAATGTGAGGAAAGAAGATCTCTCATACATTGCTGTGGGAGTGTGAACTGTTAAAATTATATTGGAGAACAATTTAGGATATTCAGTAAAGGTGCATATAATCTACAACCAAGAAATTCTATGCCCAGGAATATATGCCAAGGAGTCTCTAGGGTATGTGTATATCAGTGTCCTTATTTCACAGATAAAGGAAAGCAAACCTTAGCTTCTTCTACTATTAAATAAATTAATATATGAAAATCATTTATGTGCCTTGTACATACTAAGCCATCTACTAAGTATATATCATCATCATCAGGAAAAATCAGCTGTAGGTGAAATTCCCTAAATTGATCGATATCATCGATACTGACAACAAAACATTTTAGGTGCTCCATCATTTCATCCCTGGAAGGGTATTCCAACAGCTGAAGAAAAAACCTGCCAAGTTTTGACCAGAATATGAAGTTTGGAGGGCGTTCTGTCCTCCCCCACCTAGAGCCGTGCTTTTTTCCAAAGTAACAGTGTGGCTTTTCTTCTTAAAAATATTTTTAAAAAAATTAAGATTCTATTTTCTAGAATATTTTTAGGTTACAGCAAAATTGAGAGGAAGTTACAGAAATTTCCCATATATGCCCCGCCCCTACACATGCACAGCCTCCCCGGTTACCACATCTTCACCAGAGTGATCATTTGCTACAATTGATGAACCTATATTGACTCATCACTATCACCCAAAGTTCATAGTTTCCATTACGGTTCACTCTTGGTGTTATTCATTCTATGGGTTTGGAGACATGTATCCATCATTATGGTATCATATAGGGCATTTTCAATGCCCTAAAAATCCTCTGTTCTCTCCCTTTCATCCCACTTCTCCCCAACTCAATTAGAGGCAACCACTGATCTTTTTACTGTCTTCATAGTTTGGCCTTTTCCAGAAGGTCGTATAATTGGAATCACAGAGTATGTAGCCTTTTCAGATTGGCTTCTTTCACTTAATAATGTGCATTTAAGTTTCCTCCATGTCCTTTCATGGTTTGATGGCTCCTTTCTTTTTAGCACTGAATAATATTTAATTGTCTGGATGTACCACCGTTTGTTTATACATTCACCTACTGAAGGACATCTTGATAGCTTCCCAGTTTTGGTAATTCGGAATAAGGCTACTATAAATATCTGTGTAGATTTTTGCATGGACATAAGTTTTCAGCTCCTTTGGATAAGTACCAAGGAGTTCAATTGCTGGATTATATGGTAGGAGTATGTTTAATTTTGTAAGAAACTGCCCAACTATCTTCCAATGTGGCTGTACAATTTTGCATTCCCAGTAGCAATGAATGAGAGCTTCTGTTGCTCCCCGTCCCCACCAGCATTTGGTGGTGTCCGTGTTCTGGATTTTGGCCATCTGGGTAGGTACGTAGTGATACCTCAGTGTTGTTTCCAGTGTGGCCATTAGAGGAGGCGAGGACAGCAATCTAATCCTTGTACGACGCTCTACCCTCCCCCACCCAGGCGCTGCCTCCCCAGACTGTTTCCGTAGTCCCCTGACAGTTTCTCAGCGCTCTAAGCTTCAAAGTCTGCCTAAAGGGGAAGCAGTACGGAAAGCGTAGGGTAGGATCTGAAATCCACCCGAAACGTCAGGCTGAGGGAAGTTACTCCTGGAAAGCTTTCTCAGGTGCTACTCAGGGGCCAGGCAACTTTCTGCCTTGACTCCCCAGAAGACTTTAGTAAGTGATACCACAAGCGGCAGAACAAAGGAAGGAGGTGCCCAGATGATAGGCTACTCCTGGGGCGTGAGGCGCACTCTATTTTATTTTATTCTACTTTTGGTAGACAGACGCCAGTAGGAATCACTAGCTCCTTGAAACCAACGGCCCCAGGATTTTCGTTTGAAGCTTTCACTACAATGAACACATCTGGCAGGCGGTGGATCCTCAAAGACAGGGCCCTGGAGGTTTCCTTTAAACGCGGAGATCTGCGACAAAGGTTGCCTGGGGCAGGTGTAAGACACAGATGGCTGGAGGGGGAGGAGCAGAAACCAGCTTAAACAGGAAAAGCAACCCTGATATGTTTAGGAAAGTTGATCTGGTGTGTTAACTGGAGTTTCAGGAAAAATCTGAAAGCTACTGGTTTACAACAGGAGTCCGACAAAGGGGTGTCCGGGCTCGGGAACCTCCTAGGGGATCGAAATGGATACACGGGTATTTGTCTCCAAAAAAACTTTAAAAGTCGAGAGTCTATAGTCTCCAGTATGCGCGAGGCCTGCCTTCCGCAAGAGCCGGGGTCCGAGCCTCTCAGCTACCTCAAAAACCCGGAGAAGGCAAATCCAGTCAGGCCCTGGAGTGCTCGGCGCGGGGGTGGGCTCTGGCCGCCTGCACACTGGGCATGCGCAGGGGGTGGACCGCCAGGTCGGCTTTGGGAGCCTTGACGAGTCCGGAAGCGCTTGCGGGCGCCCCTCCAAAGGAGAAGTAGTTTGGTTTCGCGTCCCTCGGACGGGAGCCCGTCGGAGAGAACCCCCGGCAGGGCCAACCCGACACTCGGCAGCACCGCAGCAATGTCTAGCAACAGCTTCGCTTACAGTGAGCAGTCCGGAGGAGGGGAGGCGACGGAGCTGGGTCAGGAGGCGACCTCAACCATTTCCCCCTCCGGCGCCTTCGGCCTCTTTAGCAGCGATATGAAGAAGTGAGGAGAAAGGTTTGGGGTGTGGGGACGGGACTGGGGAGCTGGTGCCCGGGAGGAGCAGGCACCGAGATGGGGCTCCCGGGAGAGGGGTGGGGTCGCGCTGAGACCGCCCCGGAGCCGAGCGGTGATGTTTCCCGCAGCTGAATCAGTTGGGACTGATGGGAGTTGTTGGGAGTTTGGGATGAGTGTGTGGAGGGGAGTCTCTAGTAGTTTTCAAACTTCAGTGAAAAAAGAACCATTTGGAGCCCTTAGGTGCTATCCCCAAAGACTCTGAATTGGTCTGGGCTGGGGCACAGGCATCTGAATTTTGAACAAACGCTTCAAGCTAATTTAATGTTTGCTTGATCACACCTGGAGAAATTCGCTCACTAGCGTGGAAGGGGTGTTTGGGGAGTTGAGAGGGAACGTGAGTGTGGCTAATGGGAAACTGTTCTGTGACCCTCGAATGCAGGAACGAGGAGGTGTTTTAGGCGCTTTATGAAGGGACAAGCTGGTTTATACAGACATTAATGTTGTCGGGCAACGTCCTTTGCACTACAGACAAAAACAAAAACAACCCCTAAAACAAAAAACAAAACAAAAAAAACCACCCCCAATCCCAAACACAGTAATAAGCATATGAGTAGAGAATATTTAGTGTTACTCTGAGCAAGTGGTAAAATTTTACAAATTAATAGTGTGAATTTTAAAAATGAACACTAAACATTGTATACTTGTTTTTTTGAAAAGTTATTAAGAGTAAAAAAAAGAATTATTAAGAGTATTATAAGTACCACCGAAAAAGGAAGGAACCCCTCCGCCCGCCCTGCATTGATTTTTTGGGGGGCGAAGGAATAGTTTTAAACTTACAGAATTCAGGTAACTTTGTATTTTATTGTAATCATTTTTACATTTTTCTTTTTTTTAATCTCAGTGCTAACTAAACACTATGGTCACATAATAGGCTGCCACTAGATTTATGCTAAATTAAGCTAAAGTAGCTGTGCTGGTGGCTTTGCGGTGTCAGAAAGATAAATTAAAATTTAATTTAAATTTCAAATTTATTTTAAAAGACATTATGGAAGGTGCTAGTAGTTGAAATTGGGATTACATTTTCACTGTATTAAGCTAACTGAAATCCTGTATGGAGTGTGTGAAATAGAGTTTTTGGTTTGTTTATTTGTTTGTTTCCTTATTCGCAGGTTAGAAAAGTTTAAAAGTAATATAACTAATTTTTCATTTTTCATTCTGTGTATTTAGATGATAGATTGTTCCAACAAGGAGCTTGTTGCAGCTCTGCTGTTCTGTTAGCAGATGTTTCAACTGTTGAATTAATGTATGTCTGTAGAGGTCTGTTTTGCACGTGATATGCTTACAATTGATTTACTTTTATGTTTTGTGAACTTCTAAGATGTTTTTCTTTTAGAGCCTTTCATTTCCTATTTTGTCAGATTTGGGCCTGATTTGGAAAAAACTGTGTGGCTTTGACTATGACCAGTGCTGTTGAGGTGACTGAGCATGTTGGATTTAAAATAAAAATAGCTAACATTTATAGAGTGCTTGTGCACACTACTTTACATTTATTATTTCATTTGGTCCTCCTAACAACCCTTTGGCTGAGTGTGAGTATGGCTTATGGGAAACTATTCTGTGATGCTCAAGTGTCACAGAGGATCAAGGAGCAACCCAAAGCTACTTCTTTTTTTTTTTTTTTTTTTTTTTGTGGTACACGGGCCTCTCACTGTTGTGGTCTCTCCCGTTGCGGAGCACAGGCTCCGGACGCGCAGGCTCAGTGACCATGGCTCACGGGCCCAGCCGCTCCGCGGCATGTGGGATCTTCCCGGACCGGGGCACGAACCTGTGTCCCCTGCATCGGCAGGTGGACTCTCAACCACTGCGCCACCAGGGAAGCCCTAAAGCTACTTCTTTGATCCCACTTTGCGGATGAGAAAATTGGAGCACAAGTGGTTAATTTGCCCAAGATCACAAAGCTGGAACCACTGCCCTCCCTGAATTTGAACTCAATCTAATCTAGGAGCCCATTCTCTTGAGCACTTGGATATGCTACTTACTACTTGATGAAGTTTATTGTGCTTTTATTAGAGAATGCATACAACTCATTAAAAGTTTAAAACTTTGAATAGTAGTTGTAGACAGTGTATGACCTTGAGGCTTTCAGGAATTAGAAACGTTTTGGCCATTGAATTGCAACCTAATGGGGCTGTACAGAAACAAGGAGACCCCTGTTCTGGAAGTGGTCACTTAATCTCTCTTGAGCTTGCATTCTCTCATTTATTAAAGGGTGATATTTCTTGCCTTTTTTAAAACCCAAATGACAAAATTTATATAAAAAACTTAAAGCTTACCCTGTTCCTCTGCTCTAATTTATTTTTTTATCGAAGTATAATTGACATGTAATGTATTAGTTTCAGGTGTACAACGTAGGTAGGTATTCAGTAGGTATTTTTATATATTGAGAAAGGATCACCACAAGAAGTCTAGTTAACATCCATCACCACACTTAGTTACAATTTTTTTTCCTGTGACGAGGACTTTCAAGATTCACTTTTTTAGCAGCTTTCAAATAAACAATACAGTATTATTAACTGTAGTCACCATGCTGTACATTACATCCCCCTGACTTATTTATTTTATAACTGGAACTTTGTGCCTTTGACTCTCTTCACCCATTTCGCCCACCCCCTCTGCTCTCATTTTCTTTTTAAAAAAAAATTAATTAATTTTTTTATTTTTGGCTGCCTTGGGTCTTCGTTGCTGTGCGCGGGCTTTCTCTAGTTGCGGTGAGTGGAGGCTACTCTTCATTGCGGTGCGCAGGCTTCTCATTGCAGTGGCTTCTCTTGTTGCAGAGCACCGGTTCTAGGTGCGCGGGCTTCAGTAGTTGTGGCATGCGGGCTCAGTAGTTGTGGCACGTGAGCTCTAGAGCACAGGCTCAGTAGTTGTGGCGCACGTGTGCTCTCATTTTCGATGATTTATCAACACTTTGAAATCGTTTCAGGTTTGCAAAAAAGTTGCAAGAATAATACAAAGAACTACTCCTGAGGCACATTCACCAATTTAAAAAAATTGCTGCATTGCTTTATTTATTTCTCCATACACACGCAGACACATACGTTCCATATTATTATCTCTTCTGATACATCTGAGAGTAGGTTGTATACATCATGTCTCTTTATCTTCATACCTCAGTGTGTATTTTTTTAAGAACTGCAGTACTTTTACAACTGTAGTACTGTTATATTCAGGAAATTTAACATTGGTACAATCTACAGTCTATAATCCCCATGTTGTCATTTGTCCCAATAAATAATTTTAATTTTTTTAAACATTTTTTTCTCTAGTACAGAATCCAGTCCAGGATCATGTATTTCACTTAGTTCTCATATCTCTTTAATCTCCTTTAATCTGGAATAGTTCCTTAGCCTTTGTCTTTCACTACCTTGACACTTTTGAAGAATACAAGCCAATTACTTTATAGCATGTTAATCAACTTGTCTCTGCTGGTTCATACATACATTCATGTTATGTATCCCAGGCTACAGTACTACCTTCTTAGACTATTGTGTCGGGAGGCATAGGATGCCCATCTTCATGATGTTAATTTTCCCAGGTAAAGGGTTGTCCATTATTTATTTATTTTTCCAATAATCTATCTATGAGGGGGACAGTTGGAGACCATGCAGATGTTTTGCTCTTCATCAGATTCACCATCCCTTATATTTAGCAACCATCAATGAATCTTTTCAACCAGTCTTTACCACAGTGTCTGCAAAGTGGTGATGTTCTAACTCCTTCCACTATTCTGTTCTTTGGCCTCTTATCCTAGAGCTCTATGTCCTTTTGATCCTTCACTAACTATCTCAAGGATGCCTAATCACTTCCTAGTCACAGGATTATTGATGATTTTTGTTTTCTGAATTTAATCCTATTTATCAATCTTATTTATTCCCTTCCCTTTTAAATAGAACTAAAGTTAGGGAGCCTTAAATGGTTTTATGAAAGCAGATTTTATACATCATTTATTGGTTAATCAAGCCTGTGTATTAGATGATTGGTGTCAAGATTTGCAATTTCGTTATTTAAAAACGTAAAGAATTAATTTTTGTAATCGTTTCCTTTGAGACTATTGTAAACTTTTATTGCTTTTAGCTTTTTCCTCAATTATTTTGTCTTAAACTCTTATCTTAACCAATTTGGCTGTGTGTGTATAATTTAAAAATTAATTTTAATATTTTTATTTCTGGATTAAACATTTAATTAGGAATTAATTTCTAGAAGGAAACAGACAATACTAATTAATTTTTCTTAACAATGGTAAAACTACTAAATTTCCAAATCTCTTTTCTTTTGAGAACATCACAGTGTATTAGAAAGAGCATTGGACCTAGAGTGAGAAGGCCTGGACTTAAGTTGATGTTTTCCACCTGTAGTAATGTTTCCTTGTTCAAGTTGCTTGATCTCTTCAAACCTCAGTGTCCTCATTTCTAGAGAGGACTTGCCTATTTTGTGAGTTTTTCATAAGATGGTATAGTTGAAAATGATTTCTAAACTAGAATATTAACTAACACTATTTAGAAAAGTTGTTGAAAGCTTTGCTGAGGTGGTGATATTTTAGGTCATAAAGCCTGGGAAGATTTTTGCCAGGTGGAGAACAGGGGGAGTTCTTCAGGCAACGTATACCGAAACCAGGAGAGTTGCAAAAAAAAAAAAATGCATATTTAGATAAAATATAGATTGTAGATCAGCATTTAGAATTGTGGGTAGTAATTAAAGCATGGGAATGGACGAAATCACCCAGGGAGAATTTTTCTGGTTAGGAGACAAGGCAGTTTAGACAAATCGCTAGGGAACACCAACATTTAAGGTGTGAATGGAAGAAGAACTAGCTAAAGAGTGCTCAAAGGGGTAGGAAACCCGAGAAAGGTTAAAAAAAAAAAAAAAAGGAAAAGAAAAGGAACCTGAGAGGAAAGTTGGTTAGAGGAAATGGTCAACTATGTTAGGAATTGCAGAGAGAGGGCAAATAGAATGAAGGCTGAAAAGAGACCATTGGATTTAACAATGAATAGGTAACCAAGGTAGCAGTTTTAGTCCCTGCTGAAATTGGGGTGGACTTTTCATTTGTTTAGATTCACAGAGCTGATTTAGACCCAAACAAAGAGCTGCATACTTTTGTGTTGTACTACATCATATAGTAGTATGATATAATCAATACTACATCAGTGTATTTGCATTGCAAATGATAAGGCCTAGCTTACTTTTTTAACTTAAATTTTATTTATTGTCAGCTTGATATCAGCCATGAAAATTACATTACATATAACCCTTTAACCTTTAATATCAGTGTTTCTCAGTGGAATCCACTAGGATTACAATGGGGCTCTAGTTTGCGTATAATTACAGCAAATCTAACTTACCTCCACTGCCTTTTCTCCCTTTCAAGAGGGCATATAGAAATGTATCTGAATGAGAACAACCTTCTTATAGGGATGTTTTTGAGTTAACTTTGTTTTTAAAATTATTTATTTATTTACATCCTCCATAGGAGGATGTGAGCTCAGGATCTTCCTCCTCCACCATATTGGCCACTCCATAACACATTATTTTAGACATACTTTAAAGAGTCATTGTGTCTCCATATGAGGGTATAAACTTTTTCCCATTTTTTATTTATAATATTTAATTTTAATTTTTTATTTATAATATTTAATTTAAATTAGGGTCTATACCATATTTAAAAATTTTTTCATATGACAGTTTTATAGTTCCAGTTCAAAGCTTGCTCTACTTTCTTTTTACTTTTCCTAGTATTTTCATTGATACCTTTATCTCATTCAGTCATTCTGTATTTTCATTTTGTAGTGACTCATTGAATATTTGTTGAATATTGTATAGAGGACTCTTTCTTTTGAATACTCACCCAATATTACATGGTATAATTTATGTGAAGGTGCTTAGCAAAGTGTTTGGCTTATAATTTTGTATAATAAATGTTTTAGGTCTTTTACTCAATTGAATGATTCAGATTCTACTAATATTTACTGTTTCTTTAGCCAGCGTAGTTAAAAAATAAAGCATGACTGGACTCCGTGGACCTTATACAGAAGGAAAATTTAGGCTGGTATCCCTATTAATGTATTATTGCATTACCCTGAAGTTAATTATATATAGTTCCAAAACAGTCATTTTCTTTATGTCATTGCTTGAGTTTTTGTCGTGGTTAGGGTTATTGACTTAGAATTGTCACATAAGTGTTGAATGAATTTTACAATCAGGATTTTTGAAGTCTATACCATTCTTGAAAGGCATCTTTATTTATACCATCTTTAACTTTATTTATATCATCTTAAAGGCATCTTTAACTATACCGTAAGTATAGTTAATTCCTCTGTGTTTTCAGCAGAAAAATAAGAAATAATTATAAGATCTTTATCTTGCCTTTAAGAATTTAGTTGGTGAGATAAGGCTAATGTGAACTAATACAAGTAATACAAGTATAAAATTAGTGTTAAATTGTGTAATAATTCTCAACTTTTCATACCTACCAAAAGGTATTTATTATAAGCCTTTATTTTTGTAAACAGTGATTTACTGAAGAAAATGAACGTGCTGTAATTTTAAAATGTCAAACACATTTTAGTCTGAGATGATGAAAATGTTGGAGTCCTGAGTTGTTAGCGTATTATGAAGAGGCACAGGCTCCTCATTGTGAATTCCTTTCTCTCGTGCTCAGGAGTCCAGTGTTGCCAGTATGAAAATACACTCCATTAATGATTTCCATAGCATACCTTTGTCCTTGTCATTATCTTCAGTTTCTGAAGATTAAATTCCCTTGAGTTCTAATAACTCCAGTTTTGGTAAGTGCTCTTCTATCTTGTTAATTCTGCTTAGCTTTTGGAATTTATGGTCACTAGATCTAGTTATGGAGATGTAAACAATGTATTTGCCATGCTGTATATGTAAAATGGACCCTATTTTTTTTTAATTTACAAAAGACATATAAAATATAAGCAATTTCAGTGTTTTATTCTATTTTATTTTGGCTGCACCGCGTAGTTTGCGGGATCTTAGTTCCCCAATCATGGATTGAACCTGGACCACAGCAGTGAAAGTGCTAAGTCCTAACCACTGGACTGCCAGGAAACTCCCAATTTCAGTGTTTTATTGATCTTTCACTAAGTAAATGTCATTTGTTCCAAGATGGCTGTTAACAAAAGAAGGAACTAGTTGTTTTTGTCTTCACATAAGTAAGACTGTTAGTTCTACAAAGGGCTAACTACACAGGTTAAGGATTGTCACTTTAGTGGTGCAATAGGGTTCCTGTAATTTAATTCTTGAAACATACTTGAAATCAAATAAGATTTTACCACATTGAACAAAAAATTGATGAAATACTGCAGAGTCCTACTTTCCAACAGATTATAAGTGTTCCATTTTATTTGCTTAGCTTGCATTTCTTCTTGGAGGAGAGTCACTTCTTTTTTAAAAAAATTTATTTTATTTATTTATTTTTGGCTGTGTTGGGTCTTCGTTGCTGCACGCGTGCTTTCTCTAGTTGAGGCGAGCGGAGATTACTCTTTGTTGCGGTGCACAGGCTTCTTATTGCAGCGGCTTCTCTTGTTGCAGAGCAGGGGCGCTAGGTGCGTGGGCTTCAGTAGTCGCAGCATGCGGGCTCATCAGTTGTGGCTCGCGGGCTCTAGAGCGCAGGCTCAGTAGTAGTGGCGCATGGGCTCCGTGGCATGTGGGATCTTCCCGGACCAGGGCTCGAACCTATGTCCCCTGCATTGGCAGGTGGATTCTTAACCACTGCGCCACCAGAGAAGTCCAGGAGAGTCACTTCTGACTTTTACAATTTATCTTAAATACTCAACCAAGAAAATATTCATCCCTTGATATAGGATGTGTTATGTTAAGATCACTGGTTTTGTGAAATCCAAGGAGAAAATATGGAATACTTAAATTCAGGCCTTACCATTAAATCCCAAAGATGTGAGATATTACTTCTAAAAATATTTAGAATTTAGGGTAACATTACTAGAACTGAATGAGTAAAACCAAAAAAATCAGACAGATGGTCAGTTGAAATGTTCTTTTTTTTTTTTTTCTTTTTGCGGTATGCGGGCCTCTCACTGTTGTGGCCTCTCCCGTTGTGGAGCACAGGCTCTGGATGCGCAGGCCCAGCGGCCATGGCTCACGGGCCCAGCCGCTCCGCGGCATATGGGATCCTCCCAGACCGGGGCACGAACCCGCATCCCCTGCATCGGCAGGCGGACTCTTAACCACTGCGCCACCAGGGAGGCCCGAAATGTTCTTTTTTACTGCAGAAAAGTTACAAATGCTCATGGAATGACAAATGTATTATAGTGAAATAATTGGACAGTATTGCAATTGTGTATATAAATGAACTACTGCCAAAAACAAATTGCCTGCAGTCCAAATTCAAAATTTAAAGCGAAGAGCCCAAAGTGGAATAATCAAGAAGGAAATGATTTTCCTATATTTCACATTATTATGAATAAGATTCTTTGGTTTGCATACTTAAGGAAGACTTATTTAGCATGTCAGCTGGAAAGGGTTCATAGATCTACAAAAGTGAACAATTTATAGTCAATGTCTGCTTATTGATGGGTTGATTATTTGTACTGCTGATAGGAATTGACCTAATTAGAAGGCCAGTGTCTTTAATCCTGCAGCTGAGTGAGTTAACATGGCAGCTGGATAAGCGAGAGACTTATGAATAAGGCTGGTCCCAATATCGTGGGTTGGCAGAGCTACACATCACCCAGCTTTACTCTAGAAATGGGTTAAAGTTTCTTAAAGCCTCGGTTAAGGATGTGGTCATGAAGTATGAGGGGGGAATTTAGTACTGTGGGGGCAGAGAGGTAAGGTGTAGAGTGGAAGGTCCGGTGCCAGATTGTGTAGGGCCTTGTAAAGACTTTGGATTTTACTATGAGTGTAAAGAGAAGCCATTGGAAGGTTTTGAGCAGAATGGGCATTTAGAAGTCAGTCAGTAACTATTAAGTGCTTGTGGTGTGCCAGATATATTTTCAAATGTTTTCAAAAAGTTTATGGTCTGTAGGATACTTGGGACCTGTTTATTCATTTCTAATTTTTTTCTGTAACTAAAAAAATATAGAAGTAATTTACTGATTTAACAAGCACAAGTGCCTTCTTATGCTAGGTACTATTCTTGATACTGGGGATTAATCAATCAGTGGACAAAATGCCTGCTTTCATGGAGCATATATTCCAACTGGAAGCAGATAGGTAATAAACAAGTAAATATATGGTTGGTCATTTGATGACAAGGAGCGCTGTAGAGAAAAGTAAGGCAGGGAAAGAGGATAGAGAGTTAAGGTGGAGGTTGGGTTGAGTTTGAAATAGCGGGGTCAGGAAAAGATCCTTGACAGTACTACCTGGAGTACCTGAGGGAGTGACATGCAGATGTCTGGGGAGAAGTATTCAGTCAAGAGGAATTGCATGTACTCAGGCCCTGAGGCAGGAGAGTTTCTGACCTGTGAGCATCAACAAAGAGGCCAGTAGGTCTAGATAGAGTGAATGAAGGAAGAGGGGGAACTTAGCAGATGAGGAGGTCAGAGAGGTAAGGGCCAGATTGTGTAGGGCTTTGTAAATCACTTTAAGGACTTGGATTTTACTCTGTGTGAGAAGGGAAGCCATTGGAGGGTTTTGAACAGAGGAGTGAGATGATCCACCTTACGTTTTTAATGTATCACTTTGTCTCCTGAACTAGGAATAGACTGCAGATTTGAGGCAGGGAGACCAGCAAGGAGACCACCACAGTAACCCAGGCAAGAGAAGGGGATGACTAAATCAGATTGGTGGTAGTGGAGAGCAGTGGTTGGATTCTGGATATATTTTGAAAGTAGAGCCAATGAGATTTGCTGATGGTTTAGATGTGGTGTGTGAGGGAAAAAGATACCAAAGATGGACACAAGGTTTTTTTTGCCTAAACAGCTGGAAGTTTGGAATTGTTATCAAAATGAAAAAGATTGTGTAAAGAGGCATTTTTTAAAGGGGGAAGAGGTTCAAGAGCTTGAGCATGTGAAGTTTGAGATACCTATTAGGCATCCAAGAGGAGATATTAAGTAGGCAGTTGGATATATGAGTCTGGAGCTTAGGGAGGAGTTTGGCTAGAGATATAAGTTTGGGAGCCATAGGGTTATAGAGGGTATTAAGTACCCTGATTGGGTGAGACATCAAGGGAGTGGAATGTAGAAAGTGAAGAGGTCAGAGTACTAATCTCTGGGGCATTCCTGGAGCATTTCTGTCAGATAGGGTCAAATAAGGTGATTACAGTACTGACAAGTGGCTTTGGAATTTGTCACTTTGGAGGTCTTTGGTGACCCTGACAAGCAGGTTAGGTGCAGTGGTGGGGCTGAAAGCCTGACTGGAGTGGGTTCAAGAGAGAAAGGAGAGGGACTTCCCTGGTGGTGCAGTAGATAGAAATCCGCCTGCCAATGCAGGGGACGCGGGTTTGATCCCTAGACCAGGAAGATCCTACATGCCATGGAGCAACTAAGGCCGTGCGCCACAATTACTGAGCCTGCGCTTTAGGGCCCAGTGCCACAACTGCTGAGCCCACATGCCACAACTACTGAAACGTGCGCACCTAGAGCCCGTGCTCCACAACAAGAGAAGCCACCGCAAGGAGAAGCCCGTGCACCGCAACTAGAGAAAGCCCAGGCACAGCAGTGAAGACCCAATGCAGCCAAAAATAAATAAAATTAAATCTTAAAAAAAAAAAAAAAGAGAGAGAGAGAGAAAGGAGAGTTGTAGTTAGTATGTATTACTGTATAGGGGAGCAAGGAAATGGAATGGTATCTGGAAGGGAATGTTAGGTTATGAAGAGAAAGGAATAAATTGATGATGCAACAGGGAAAAGATAATCACTGGACTGATTTCCCTCTTTCCTTATAGAAAATTTAGTAAATACAGATGAGTTAAATAACCCTAATTTTAATACCCATAGAGAATCAGTTAAAAAGATATAGGTCTTCCAGTCTTTTTTTGCCTATATACTGTGTATTTTTAAAGCAAAGCTATATACTTTTTTAGTGTAATATCGTAATTTGCTTTTTTCACTTACTAATATGTGGAGTCTGTTCATTTCTTAAAGTGATAGTCATTTTAGGGCAAATTGTAATTTAACCACTATCTTGGAAGAACCACTAAACTATTAGAAAATAGTGTCTTATTTTAAATAGTGTCTTGTATAGAGTGGGACCTTATTAATTACTAACTACAAGAACAAAGGGAATAACCTAACAGAAGAGTCAATACTAACGATGTTACATGTTAGCACTGACCAGGGCTTTCCACACATACCTGTATACACATGAGGCAGAGGGAATAGCATATACCTTGGTTTAGAGCTGTGTTGTTCAATACCGTAGATACCAGCCAAAGGTAACTATTTAAATTTAAACTAATTGAAATAATTTTAGTTTCTCAGTCACACTAGCCACATTTTTATGTGCTCAGTGTAGCTAGCAGTTAACATATTGGATAATGTGGATAAAGAATATTTCTTTCTGTCATCATAGAGCATTCTATTGGACACTGCTGGTTTAGAGGCAAGGATTTAGGGCTTATTTAAAGAATAGGAAAAGTTCAGTATGGCTGGAGCACAGAGTTGGAGGGAAATTGGGACATGTGAAAGATGGTTGATAGATAGTCAGGGTCCATATTATGAAGGGTCTTGTATACCATGCTCATAAATTTGAACTTACCATAAAGGTTTGCACAGTAAGAAGCTACCAAAGGATTTTAAGTAGAGGTACAATGTGGTGAGATTTATATTTTAGAAAGATCACTCTGGCTGCACCTAAGTGTTTGGAATGGTCAGCTATGTGAATGGTGGAAGTATTCTGTGATATTGGAAACCCAGAAGATAGAGCAAGTTTGGAGTGAGGAAAGAAAGTGTTGAGTTCCATTTTGGACCTGTTGAGTTTGATAGTTGGGTGTCCATTAAGCCATTAGATACATGGGTGTGGTACTCAGGAGATATACCTAGGTTGGAGATATAGATTTGGGAGTCATCAATTGATGGATGATTTTGGAAGCCATTGAGGGGAAGTTGTGTGATATGTGAGGAGAAGGCCAAGGAGGAATCTTTGTACTAAGTTAACATTGAAGGGAGTGGGAGAATTGAACCTCACTTAGAAGACCAAGAAGAGAGAATGAAGTTTGGGGAAATGCTTGAAGTTCATCATACGAACAGAGCTTTTGCATTGTGCTTAAGATTTAGGAAAAGGGTCAGACCCACTTCCTACTTCTGTAGGAGGAAAATGGAAGATAAAGCTGTTTATTGTGGTTTACTGAGGCAGTATGGCATAATGCTTGATTGAGCACACCCACTCTGGAGCTACTCTGCCTGGGTATGAAAACTTGTTACAGAGTTAATAAGTGGCACTTGGGCAGGTTACTTTATCACTCTATGCACTTGGTTTCCTTATCTGAAAAATGGAGGTGAGGATGATAATAGTACTTGCACTCACTGAAATATTGTGAGGATTAAAAGGTTTAACATATGTAAACAGTTAACAGTGCCTGATACATAATAAGCACAATTATTATTAATACTATTTTAAACACCATTAAGATCAATTGAGCTTTTTAAAAGTTTTGTTTTTAATATACTTTCTCAACTTAAAAGTTTAGAATCATTGTTAATTTTCACATTAACCATTGCTTTATGTTTTTAATTTTCAAATTATCGTTAAGTTTGACATAATTGTTTTTCTGAATTATATTTCACAAGTACTTGAAACTATAGAATCATATAGTATCTTTAATGTGTACTACATAAAAATTAATGAAGTTAATAAGCACTAGGCCAGTTCTTCTGTGTGGTTATCAAGGATTTGAGAATAATGATTATAGATAGTATAAATGAAAAAATATATATTTGTTTTAAACTTCTTGCTTAACTATCAGTCTTGCTGATAGGTATTCTGTTGCTTTAAAGTTGTCTATTCTTAGAGAAGGAGTACATTTTTCCTAAAAGAAGAGGGACTTACATATGTTTTGCTTTAACAGAAATTGAAGGAAGAGAGGGTTTCAGGAAGGAGTTAAGTGGTCAGCAGTGCCAACTGCTGGTGAGTAGCCCAGTAAACTAAAGTCAGAGGTAGTGTTTCTTGGATCTACTGATAAGGTTTGTGATCGTGGTGGTAACAGCAGTGTCAGGGAAAATCAGATTGCAGAGGATTGACAGGTGGGAGAGAAGTGAGTAAAGGAAGAGCACTTTTCCAAAGAACTTTGGCTTTCAGGGGGAGGAGATAAGGGCTATTATGTGTTTGAGAATGTATATTTGAGAATGTGAGGGAGCAATATACATAGTTGTCTGTGACTGAGGAATTGCACTTTTCATTAGATTTAACCAAATTCTGTCAAAAAATTCTTCTTGAGATATGTTTGTGATTATTGAAAAGGTCACTGTAATATTGGCCCAGAATAATGTGAGCAGTCAGATAACAAAAGGAATACAAATGGCTACTGCAAACATCCTTTCTACTTTATTTTATGAAGAAGGTAGTTTTTGTTATATTTTTATTTGGCAGACAAAAAGTGGGCCACCCTGGGTCATTACCTAGAATTTTTGTTGAAATTTTACCTAGGTCTTTATATCCAGAAGTCTGGAACACTATTCTGAATATTTGAGTTCATAGCCTTCAGGGGCAGTGAGAATTTTACAGACACTTTTTATGTACTTTAATAAAATAAAAACAGATGCCTTATATTTAACATTACATGTTGTAGAAATGCTAGGGTTAATTAAAAGTAAATTAAATAAAGTTAAAAATTCATAGTTCTTGTAGTTTCTGCCTATCTGTCAATATCAACAAGTATAAAATAACAGATTGATTTTCCCAAGGTGATTGGATGCTTGAACATTTCTTTAAAGAGAAAATGTGGTTAAGTTCCTGGAAGTCAGAGATAGTTTTTCTTTACACACACACACAGAGCCATCTTTCCTGGAACCTTGTACAATGCTTAACAAATGATCTTGGGTAATAGTGACCACAACTGATTTTTTCCCCCTTCTTTAGCATTCTTAGTATTTTAAAACTTTTCATTAATGTGGTAAAAATTATAAAAATATTCAGTATAATCTGGTCAATATCATATGTTTTATATTTCAAAAATTTAAAACCATATGTGGAAATAAATTAAACTTTTGAAAATGACAATAGTTGTTCAACAGATGGCAAAATTTAAATAATCATGTAAACTTCAGTGATTTGCATTTTTAGATTTTTTCTCCTGTCAAGTAGGACATTATAGGACCTTTTCTCTGTTTCTAGGCCTACATTACCTTCATCAGGAAATTGACAGGGCCATGTGACTTTTTAATTGTGATAAAAAAACATACGTAACATAAAAATTTACCATCTTAACCATTTTTAAGTGTACGGTTCATTAGTGTTAAGTATATTCACATTGTTGTCCAGCAGATCCCCAGAACTTTTTCATCTTGTAACAGTGCCAAGTGACTTCTTAAAAACTGAATTTTTTACTGAGATTTTGAAGTGCTTCAGGGACAAAGCTGATCTAAGGTAGAGATTGCATATTGGTTTCCTCAATTCCCTGTACAAAAGGCTGATCCAAACTCATCAGATGGAAAACTTGCCTTCTGTGGCCTTGGAAAGTTTTTTTAAGGATTTAGAAATTAATCTGGCTTTGAGTTGGCATATCTTATTAACATAGAAGTAGAAAATTTATATTATTCTACTATAATTTATGAATTTCTTGGAGGAAAATCTAATACTAATACTCAAACTTGATGCACACACTGATTCTTTGGCATGTCTGTATTTATGCCCATCTGTTACTGTGGCACCATGCCCATTATTACAGTGGCATGCCAGCAGCAGTGAGGCATGTGAGCCAACAAAGATGAATTGTTTGGATGGAATACACTATTCTGTAATACTAATTAATTTTGAGCTGATGAATCTACATGAGATAATGTTAACCAAATATAGTCAAAGTAATGTCAGTGAAAATAAAATTTATTTTGACTTATACAGAAGTGTATCACAGATGTTTTAGACTACTACTGAGAATAGTTAGAATTAGTGTTTATTATGGTTCCAGTGATCAGTTGTCTTTTCATAAAAATTTTGAATTTAAGAGAAAAAAGAATGCAGCAGTTTTCTTGTGGTCGATTACACATTAGGGAGTAAGTGTTTTAGCGCCTTAGGCTATGGATTTTATACTTATATTACAGTTCTTGAAATGTTTTTTTTTTAATTTATCAATTTTATTTTATTTTTTATACAGCAGGTTATTATTATCTATTTTATACATATTAGTGTATACATGTCAATCCCAATCTCCCAATTCATCCCAACACCACCACCCCCCCTGCCACTTTCCCCTCTTGGTGTCCATACGTTTGTTCTCTACATCTGTGTCTCTGTTTCTGCAGATGCCTCCAAACTGGTTCATCTGTACCATTTTTCTAGGTTCAACATATATGTGTTACCATACAATATTTGTTTCTCTCTTTCTGACTTACTTCACTCTGTATGACAGACTCTAGGTCCATCCACGTCTCTACAAATGATCCAATTTCGTTCCTTTTTATGGCTGAGTAATATTCCATTGTATATATGTACCACATCTTTATCCATTCATCTGTTGTTGGGCATTTAGGTTGCTTCCATGACCTGGCTATTGTAAATAGTGCTGCAGTGAACATTGGGGTGCATGTATCTTTTTGAATTATGGTTTTCTCTGGGTATATGCCCAGTAGTGGGATTGCTGGGTAGTATGGTAATTCTATTTTTAATTTTTTAAGGAACCTCCATACTGTTCTCCATAGTGGCTGTATCAATTTACATTCCCACCAACAGTGCAAGAGGGTTCCCTTTTCTCCACACCCACTCCAGCATTTGTTGTTTGTAGATTTTCTGATGATGCCCATTCTAACTGGTGTGAGGTGATACCTCATTGTAGTTTTGATTTCCATTTCTCTAATGATTAGTGATGTTGAGCATCCTTTCATGTGTTTGTTGGCAATCTGTATATCTTCTGTGGAGAAATGTCTATTTAGGTCTTCTGCCCATTTTTTTATTGGGTTGTTTGTTTTTTAATATTGAGCTGCATGAGCTGTTTATATATTTTGGAGATAAATCCTTTGTCCGTTGATTCATTTGCAAATATTTTCTCTCATTCTGAGGGTTGTTTTTTCATCTTGTTTGTAGTTTCCTTTGCTTTGCAAAAGCTTTTAAGTTTCATTAGGTCCCATTTATTTATTTTTGTTTTTATTTCCATTACTCTAGGAGGTGGATCAAAAAAGATCTTGCTGTGATTTATATCAAAGGGTTTTCTTCCTATATTTTCCTCTAAGAGTTTTATAGGTCTTACATTTAGGTCTCTAATCCATTTTGAGTTTATTTTTGTGTATGGTGTTAGGGAGTGATCTAATTTCATTCTTTTACATGTAGCTGCCCAGTTTCCCCAGCACCACTTATTGAAGAGACTGTCTTTTTTCCACTGTATACCCTGCCTCCTTTGTCATAGATTAGTTGACCATAGGTGCATGGGTTTACCTCTGGGCTTTGTGTCCTGTTCCATTGATCTATCTTTCTGTTTTTGTGCCAGTACCATATTGTCTTGATTACTGTAGCTTTGTAGTATAGTCTGAAGTCAGGGAGTCTGATTCCTCCAGCTCCATTTTTTTCCCCCAAGAATGCTTTGGCTATTTGGGGTCTTTTGTGTCTCCATGCAAATTTTAAGAATTTTTTGTTCTAGTTCTGTAAAAAATGCCACTGGTAATTTGATAGGGATTGCATTGAATCTGTAGATTGCTTTGGGTAGTATAGTTATTTTCACAATATTGATTCTTCCAATCCAAGAACATGGTGTATCTCTCCATCTGTTTGTATCATCTTTAATTTCTTTCATCAGTGTCTTGTAGTTTCCTGCATACAGGTCTTTTGTCTCCTTAGGTAGGTTTATTCCTAGGTGTTTTATTCTTTTTGTTGCAGTGGTAAATGGGAGTGTTTCCTTAATTTCTCTTTCAGATTTTTCATCATTAGCGTATAGGAATGCAAGAGATTTCTGTGCATTAATTTTGTATCCTGCAACTTTACCAAATTCATTGATTAGCTCTAGTAGTTTTCTGGTGGTATCTTTAGGATTCTCTATGTAAAGTATCATGTCATCTGCAAAAAGTGACAGTTTTACTTCTTCTTTTCCAATTTGTATTCCTTTTATTTCTTTTTCTTCTATGATTGCCGTGGCTAGGACTTCCAAAACTCTGTTGAATAATAGTGGCGAGAATGAACATCCTTGTCTTGTTCCTGATCTTAGAGGAAATGCTTTCAGTTTTTCACCATTGAGAACGATGTTGGCTGTGGTTTTGTTGTATATGGCCTTTTATGTTGAGGTAGGTTCCCTCTGTGCCCACTTTCTGGAGAGTTTTTATCATAAATCAGTGTTGAATTTTGTCAAAAGCTTTTTCTGCCTCTATTGAGATGATCATATGGTTTTTATTCTTCAATTTGTTAATATGGTGTATCACATTGACTGATTTGCATATATTGAAGAATACTTGCATCCCTGGGATAAATCCCACCTGATCATGGTGTATGATCCTTTTAATGTGTTGTTGGATTCTGTTTGCTAGTATTTTGTTGAGGATTTTTGCATCTATATTCATCCGTGATATTGGTCTGTAATTTTCTGTTTTTCGTAGTATTTTTGTCTGGTTTGGGTATCGGGGTGATGGTGGCCTCATAGAATGAGTTTGGGAGTATTCCTTCCTCTGCAATTTTTGTAAGAGTTTGAGAAGGATGGGTGTTAGCTCTTCTCTAAATATTTGATAGAATTCACCTGTGAAGCCATCTGGTCCTGGACTTTTGTTTTTTGGAAGTTGAAATATTTTCTTAATATACTCAACTTTAGAAGTTCATAGCAATGTGATAAATGGGCAGAATGTTGGTTTGAAAACAAGACTCAAGTTTAATTCCTTGTTCTGCTGTTTCCTAATTCTGTGGTGGTATACTTAAAAATTGTGCTTAGAGAGCAATACCACTTCAGGTGGCTAAATAAGTTAATTATATGTCATAAATGTAAGGCATGTTAGTGGCTAGTTAGTAATAGAGAAAGTGTTTAAATCTCCCATTCCTATACCCCGCATGATAACCACAATGAAAATGTTCTTTTTTTTATTTTATTTTTTTATTTTACAAATTTAATCAGTTATACATATACATATGTTCCCATATCCCCTCCCTTTTGCGTCTCCCTCCCACCCTCCCTATCCCACCCCTCCAGGCGGTCACAAAGAACCGAGCTGATCTCCCTGTGCTATGCGGCTGCTTCCCACTAGCTATCTACCTTACGTTTGGTAGTGTATATATGTCCATGCCGCTCTTTCACTTGGTCACAGCTTACCCTTCCCCCTCCCCATATCCTCAAGTCCATGCTCTAGTAGGTCTGTGTCTTTATTCCTGTCTTACCCCTATGTTCTTCATGACATTTTTTTTTCTTAAATTCCATATATATGTGTCAGCATACAGTATTTGTCTTTCTCTTTCTGACTTACTTCACTCTGTATGACAGACTCTAGGTCCATCCACCTCATTACAAATAGCTCAATTTCATTTCTTTTTATGGCTGAGTAATATTCCATTGTATATATGTGCCACATCTTCTTTACCCATTCATCCGATGATGGACACTTAGGTTGTTTCCATCTCCGGGCTATTGTAAATAGGGCTGCTATGAACATTTTGGTACATGACTCTTTTTGAATTATGGTTTTCTCAGGGTATATGCCCAGTAGTGGGATTGCTGGGTCATATGGTAGTTCTATTTGTAGTTTTTTAAGGAACCTCCATACCGTTCTCCATAGTGGCTGTACCAATTCACATTCCCACCAGCAGTGTAAGAGTGTTCCCTTTTTTCCACACCCTCTCCAGCATTTATTGTTTCTAGATTTTTTGATGATGGCCATTCTGACTGGTGTGAGATGATATCTCATTGTAGTTTTGATTTGCATTTCTCTAATGAGTAAAGATGTTGAGCATCCTTTCATGTGTTTGTTGGCAGTCTGTATATCTTCTGTGGAGAAATGTCAATTTAGGTCTTCTGCCCATTTTTGGATTGGGTTGTTTGTTTTTTTGCTATTGAGCTGCATGAGCTGCTTATAAATTTTGGAGATTAATCCTTTGTCAGTTGCTTCATTTGCAAATATTTTCTCCCATTCTGAGGGTTGTCTTTTGGTCTTGTTTATGGTTTCCTTTGCTGTGCAAAAGCTTTGAAGTTTCATTAGGTCCCATGTGTTTATTTTTGTCTTTATTTCCATATCTCTAGGAGGTGGGTCAAAAAAGATCTTGCTGTGATTTATGTCATAGAGTGTTCTGCCTATGTTTTCCTCTAGGAGTTTGATAGTGTCTGGCCTTACATTTAGGTCTTTAATCCATTTTGAGCTTATTTTTGTGTATGGTGTTAGGGAGTGATCTAATCTCATACTTTTACATGTCCCTGTCCAGTTTTCCCAGCACCACTTATTGAAGAGACTGTCCTTTCTCCACTGTACATTCCTGCCTCCTTTATTAAAGATAAGGTGACCATATGTCCGTGGGTTTATCTCTGGGCTTTCTATCCTGTTCCATTGATCTATATTTCTGTTTTTGTGCCAGTACCATACTGTCTTGATTACTGTAGCTTTGTAGTATAGTCTGAAGTCAGGGAGCCTGATTCCTCCAGCTCCATTTTTCGTTCTCAAGATTGCTTTGGCTATTCGGGGTCTTTTGTGTTTCCATACAAATTGTGAAATTTTTTGTTCTAGTTCTGTGAAAAATGCCATTGGTAGTTTGATAGGGATTGCATTGAATCTGTAGATTGCTTTGGGTAGTAGAGTCATTTTCACAATGTTGATTCTTCCAATCCAAGAACATGGTACATCTCTCCATCTATTTGTATCATCTTTAATTTCTTTCATCAGTGTCTTATAATTTTCTGCATACAGGTCTTTTGTCTCCTTAGGTAGGTTTATTCCTAGATATTTTATTCTTTTTGTTGCAATGGTAAATGGGAGTGTTTCCTTGATTTCACTTTCAGATTTTTCATCATTAGTATATAGGAATGCCAGACTCAAGTTTAATTCCTTGTTCTGCTGTTCCCTAATTCTGTGGTGGTATACTTAAAAATTGTGTTTAGAGAGCAATACCACTTCAGGTGGCTAAATAAGTTAATTATATGTCATAAATGTAAGGCATGTTAGTGGCTAGTTAGTAATAGAGAAAGTGTTTAAATCTCCCATTCCTATACCCCGCATGATAACCACAATGAAAATGTTCTTGTGTATCCTTCTAGAAAAAATTTTTTAAACTAAATGATAATACATATCCTATTCTCTATGTATTTTGCTTTTCCTTTAACATATCTTGGAGACCTGTCCATATCAGCATATGAAACTATTTGTCTTTTTAACTACCGTGTAATACTTCCCAGTGTTGCTTTTATTTAGTTAGTTCTCTTTTTGAAGAGTATTTGATTGATTGATTTCACTTTTTATTGAGTATAAGAAATACTGCAACATAAATTTTTGCATATTTGTATGAATTTATTTGTAGGAAAAATTCCTACAGATAGAGTTGTTGGTCAAAGTTTATTGCATTTTAATTAGGATAGATCTTATTAAATTACCTTAGAGATAGGTAAGGTAATTTAGTGGAGGTTTTCTCCCTCCACTAACAGTAAAGTCTGTTTTCCTTACACCTTTGCCAATATTGGGTACCATCAAATTTCATATTTGCCAGTCTTATAGGTGCAAGATGTTATTACACTGAGTCTTTATAATTGTCAGTGCATTAAGTCTTCCCCCTCATATTTATTGGTTTATTCTTTCAGTGAAATACTTTCAAATGTCCTTTGTTCATTTCCCTATTGGATCAGCTCTTATTGATTAGTTAAGGGCCCTGTGTATTTTAAGGAAATTAACCCTCCTATGAGATGAATCCCAAATTCATTTTGCCTGTTTTTTGACTTAGTTTATAACAGTTATTTTTAGTGCAAAATTTAAAAATTTTCTGTGTTTATATTTATCAATTTTTAATGGCTTTTGAGACTCCCCCAATCTTAATCTTTTACCGAAAGTGGCATCTTTGGTTTATGGTGCTCTTAAACAGTGAAAAAGAACATTTGCCTGTTCAAAGCAATATTTTGTCTCAGCATCTATAAATCAAGTAGCTGAGTGGCTCTGTGACATTTCCTTTAAAACTTTAAGGTTGAATAGTCACATTCTAGAAGGTATTCCTTATATCCTGAGCAAAAGTAGTATCTACTTCCTGTTGGCTGCCAACAGGATAAGTAGCTGAGGGTTTTGGTGAAGGGTTTGACAAATATGGAGATTTCCTGTGATATATGTATAGAATTATGGTTTTTAAAACATGCACAGATGGTATGCATACATGGAAGATATATGCCTAGTTTTTAATCTTTATTGGGGCCCATGACCAATAAGAATCCAGTGAAACCTTAAGAGTTTTTCTGTATCCCTCTAAGGAACACGATTAACATATAGCCTATGTTCATTTATTCTGTCAACTAATATTTATTGTGTGTTTAGTGTACTTGAGAAAACAACCATAGTCTACATTTATAGACACTTTGTAGACCTTCTTTTGGGTCTTTATATATCCATGTTTATTCCTTCCATAGTATCTTTGCAAAATTCCTGTGATTGGCTCCTTGTCATTTGAGATCTTAGCTTAATTGGTCACCTTTACCCATAGAGGTGTTTTGTGATTGCCCAGAGTTACTTTATTGTGTTACCCTATTTTAATTATTTCAGTAGTACTTATTTTGTCTTTCTATCTTTATGTTTTCCTTCCCTTTCCCTCTCTCTTCCCTCCTTCCCTCCCTCTTCCTTCCTTCTTCACTCATTTCTGTCATTCCCCGTCACCTCTGCCCCACCCCACTGCATTCTCACTTAGAATGTAAGTCCCAGTACTTAGAACAGTTCATGGAACCTAGTAGATACTGAATAAATGAATGTGTTAGGCCCAGTGATAAGTGCTTTACAGTCATCTCATTAAGTCTTCATAACAACCTATTTGAAAGATACCAACCTTTAGTTTTGCTGATTTTTCTCTATTGTCGTTTGCTTTCTATTGTATTGAATTCTCCTCTTATCCTTTATTTATTTGCTTGTTCTTTGAGTTTAATTTGCTATTCTTTTTCTAGTTTCCTGAAATGGAAGCTTAGAATATTGATTTTCAATCTTTCTTCTTTTATATTGCATTCAGAAATATAAATTTACTTTAAGTACTGCTTTCGCCGTATCTCATGAGTTGTGAAATGTTGCAGTTTTATTAGTCAGTTCAAAATATTTTCTAATTTCCCTGATGATTTCTTCTTTGGCCCATAGGTCACTTGAAGTGTGTTGCTTATCTTTCCAGACATCTGAGCATTTTCTAGTTAGTTTTCTGTTATTGATTTTTAGTTAGATTCCACATACCTTATATGATTTTAGACCTTTGAAATTTAAGATCTATCCAGCATATAGTCTATTTTGGTAAATGTTCTGTGTGCACTCGAAAAGAATGTTTATTCTGCAGTTGTTGGATATAGTTCTGTGCATGTCAGGTTAAGTTGGTTATTTGTGTTCAGATTTTCTACATCGTTATTGAATTTTTTACCTGCTTGTTCTAAGTGAGGTGTGTTAAAATTGCCAGTCATGATTGTGGATACATGTTTTTCTTCTATTAGTTCTATCAGGTTTTGCTTTATAGATGGAAGCTGTAAATTTAGAATACATACAAATTGCATATAAATTTCGAATTATTTTATCTTCCTTTTGAAATCATATCCTTTTATGTCCTGGCAGCAGATCCTCAGCAATTATTGGTCTGAAAACCACTTTTTTTCACCTTCAGTTTTGAAGGCTATTTTCAGTGGGTATAGATGGTATGTTGGCCTTTTTTCTTTCAGCTTTTAAAAGATGTCATTTCATTGTCTTCTGGCCTCTATAAAGTCTGTTGAAAAGTTGACTTTCAATATTATTGTTGGTCCTTTTAAAACAGGGATTAGCAAACTATGGTTTGCCCATTTGTATAAATAAAGTTTTATTGGAACACAGCCATGCCCATTTATTTATGTATTGTACATAGCTGATTTTACTCTGCAATCATCAGAGACGGTATGGACTCTTGTAATACCTAAAATATTTACTATCTGGCCCTTTACTGAAAAGTTTTGTTGACCCTTTCCTTAAGGAAATGTCTTTTTTCTTACATGCTTTTAAGATTTTTCTCATTGTCTTTTGATTTTCAGCAGTTTGGCTATGCTAGGCCTCATGTAGTTTTCATTATGTTTTTCCTGTTTTCTTAAGATTTTAAAATATGTGGGTTTACATCTTTCATCAGTTTGGAAAAACTCTTAGCTGTTAATTTTTTTTTAATATAAACTTATTTATTTATTTATTTATTTTTGGCTGCATTGGGTCTTTGTTGCTGTGCACAGCCTTTCTCTAGTTGCAGCGAGTAGGGGCTACTCTTCATTGCGGTGCACGGGCTTCTCATTGCGGTGGCTTCTCTTGTTGAGGAGCACAGGCTCTAGGTGTGTGGGCTTCAGTAGTTGTGGCATGTGGGCTCGGTAATTGTGACTTGCGGGCTCTAGAGCATATGCCTAGTAGTTGTGGCCCACGGGCTTAGTTGCTCCGTGGCATGTGGGATCATCCTGGACCTGGGCTCGAACCCGTGTCCCCTGCATTGGCAGGTGGATTCTTAACTACTGCACCACCAGGGAAGCCCTTAGCCATTAACTTTTGAAATGTTGCTTTTGTCCCATTCTTTCTCTCTCCCTTCTCTTTTTAGGACTCTAATTTAAAGTATGTTAGATATTTTGACCATATTCTACGTGTCTCTGATGTGCTGTTTGGTGTTTTCCATTCTTTTATTTCTTGGTGCTTCAAATTGTATAATTTCTCTTGACCTGCCTTCACATTCAATAGTCCTATCTTCTGCTATTTCTAGTCTAATGTTAAACCTATCTAGTGAGTTCTAATTTCATAAACTGTACTTTTCATTTCTGAATATTTATTATTTTGTATAGAGTCTACTACTTTAATGACATTCTTTATCATTTTGTCTCTTTTGTCCATCTTTTCCTGTATTTTCCTGACCATATTAACTGTAGTTATTTTAAAGTCCCTATCTGATAACTGTAGTATCTGAATTACCCATGGATCTGTTTCTCTTCCTTTTGTTCTCTTTCTCTCCCTTCTCTCCTTCTCTCCTCCCTTCTTTCCTTCCTCCCTCCCTCCCTCCCTCCTTCCCTCCTTATCTCTCTCTTGTCATTTGTTCCTGTTTTTAGCCTGTCTCTTAAGTTTTGATCAGATGCTAGATAATTAAGATAAGAACACTGACGAGTCTCTGGATGCTGTCTTCTTCCAAAGAGAGTTGTGGTTTTTTTTTTTCTGATAGGTAGGTAGAGTTCTAGCAGATAACTTTGATCCTGTTTAAGCTCAATTTTAGGCTTTTAAAGGTCTTGTCTATTTCAGTTTTTCTTATACTCCTAGGGAATATCCTTACTTTTCAGTTGTGGCCCTTCTGTGGTCTTAACTGAAAGGCCAGGGTATTTACCAGTGCCTCTCTACTTGGGAGACTTGATTTCCAACTTCTCTTCCCAGCAATGTGTGGCTCCTGAAATCTCTGCTCAGGTATTTAATCTCCCAGCTGCTGTTGTTTTCTGCTGGATTTCCCAGAATCTTGCCCTGTGAAAATGTAGTCAACTACTTGAAGGGAGTTTGTACACAGATTTTTGTGTACCTTTTCACTGATTCCCTCCTCTGTAATTTTGCCCTTCAAGTTCCAGTGCCTTTGGTAACCCCAAACTTTAACATTTGTGTCTTCAGTCTTTTAAAACTGTCATTTCTCCTTGCGTTCTATTCTCTCAGATAGCAGTTGGAGAAATGCAGTCAGGGAAAAAAAGCTGATGTGAATAAAAAGTGCACTTTGTGTGCTTCTTTTCTTTCCAGGATCTTGGCCCTTTAAGTCCCGCCTGCATGGGTTGATCTCTCCGGAGATCAAATAAATTACTTTATTTGTTTTTTCCAGCTTTTATAGTCATTTTCTGTGGCAGGCTTAGTATCTTACAAGCTACAGCACCATGGGCAGATCTGGAAGTCTCTACAGTGTGTTTGAAACATAACAGCCAGAATGATTCTGTATGTGTATCAGATTATGACTCCTCTATTCAGAACCCTCCACTGGTTCCTGACTTCATTCAGAGTAAACACCAAAGCCTTTAGTATTGTTTACCCTCCTTCATCGTCTCTGCCTAGAGTGCTCTTCCTCCCTGTTCCTCCCCTCCTGTATCTGACTGGCTGACTACCTCACTTGCAAATCTTTGTTCAGACGTCTCTTTATTTAGCCTATGCCGACCACCCTGTATAAAATTACCTCCTCCTTTCCCTCCTGCATTCTCTCTCCCTTTGCTTTATTTTTCCCTCATATCATCTCATGACTGTAAAATTTACTTTTTTATTATGTTTGTTTTTTTACTTACTAAATGAAAACTCTACAAGGGCAAGGATTTTTGCCATTTTTTTCTCATTTGTGTGTCACAAATGCAAATGAGAACCAAATGAGGATAGAGAATTACAGAATCTAAGGTAGGGAATTTAAAGATGGAAGAGTAGTGGTCAATTATATCAAATAATCTAAACGTATTCATGAAACAGGGGAATGGATAAAGAAGATGTGGCACATATATACAATGGAATGTTACTCAGCCATAAAAAGGAACGAAATTGGGTCATTTGTAGAGACATGGGTGGACCTAGAGACTGTCATACAGAGTGAAGTAAGTCAGAAAGAGGAAAACAAATATCATATACATATATTTTTAAAAATAAATTTATTTATTTATTTATTATTTTTGCCTCTGTGGGGTCTTCATTGCTGCGCGTGGGCTTTCTCTAGTTGCGGCGAGTGGGGGCTACTTTTTATTGTGGTGTGTGGGCTTCTCTCATTGTGGTGGCTTCTCTTGTGGAGCATGGGCTCTAGGTGTGCGGGCTTCAGTAGTTGTGGCACATGGGCTCAGTAGTTGTGGCTTGCCACCTCTAGAGCACAGGCTCAGTAGTTGTGGCACATGGGCTTAGTTGCTCTGCGGCATGTGGGATCTTCTCAGACCAGGGCTCGAACCCGTGTCCCCTGCATTGGTAGGTGGATTCTTAACCATTGCGCCACCAGGGAAGTCCCCAAATAGTATATATTAACGCATATATGTGGAATCTGAAAAAATTGGTATAGACAATCTTATTTACAAAGCAGAAATAGAGACACAGACATAGAAAACAAACCTATGGATACCAAGGGGGAAAGAGGGGTGGGTGGGATGAATTGGGAGTTTGGGATTGACATATATATACTATTGATACTATGTATAAAATAGATAACTAATGAGAACCTACTGTATAGCACAGGGAACTCTACTCAGTGCTCTGTGGTGAGCTAAATGGGAAGGAAATCCAAAAAATAGGGGATATATGTATACGTATAGCTGATTCCCTTTGCTGTACAGTAGAAACTAACACAATGTTGTAAAGCAACTATACTCCAATAAAAATGTTTTTTAAAAAGTGAGAAAAAGCCAAAAAAAGTACTCATGAGATTTTTGCATTGGATTTTTAAATAAGGAAATTATTTGTTACTTTTGTGGAGAAGTTTTAATAGAGGAGTAAGAGAAAAAGATTACCAAGGGTTGAGGATGTTGCGATAGCAATTGTAGGCTATTCTTTCTTTAGTTTTGTGAACACTGTAGGAGGAAAAGTTCATATTTACTTGGATAATTTATGGTTTCTCCTTTTAGAGGGTTAATAGATGGATGATTAGGTAGATAGAGTTTTCTGGTTTTATTCACTCTTGTATTTATTAAGTGAATACTTTGTGCCAAAAACTGCATAAGGTTCTGAGTGTCATGCAAGGGACGTACATATAGGCCCTAAATGAACTGAAAGTTACTAAGCCTTCACCTTGTGCACGTAAACTAATTATGAAGGCCAGTTCCTTTAGATGCATAACGCTAGAAAAAAGTAAATTCTCTTATTCCCAACCTTTTTTTTCTCTGCATACCTATTCATGTATACAGTGGACCTCTTGGAGTAGAAGCATCTTTCATTTGAGTAGTTCTCAAAGCATGAAGAGGTGCCCATGTTTTAGAATTTTTTGGTAGGGCTTAAGAATGATCCACCCCTCCCCTTTTCATAGATTTTGATGCATCCTTTTGGGGATGTACCTCCAATTGTAAATCACTCTTCCTTAATCACTTTTCTTAATCCATCATTCCTGGACTTAAATTTCAGGTGTTGCTTTCTGTAGTACACAAATTTTGGTGATTCTTTTGAGGGAGAAGGAAGTAATTGTGTAGTTCAGTGCTCTCAAACTGGTGAAGGGCCTTTTTAAAAAAAATTTCCAATCCATTATGGATGGATACTTATGTAAAATAGAATAAAAAATAAATTGCTAGAAAAACGAAATGAAAAAAAAATGCAAGCCCCAATTTTCTATTAGATTCAAAAATATAAAATTACACTGTGGAATTGCTCTAAGTGCTTGCTCTCAGTTTCTTTTTATATTTCCTTATGGATTTGTAACAAAAGTTTGTGGATTGGCAATGGTTCTTGGACCAGTCTTTCTCAGATCATACTTGGAGAAGCACTGAGAGAGTGCTACATAGTGCTACAGTGTTACATAGTGTTAATGTGTCAACAGTGCTACATAGTGTTAATATTCCCCTTAATTTACACTGCCTTTCAAAGGAGTAGAAGGTTTTAATGAGTTATGAATTACAGATATTTTTAAAAAGAGGTAATTTATACAATGTAAAAGCCCTGCGACTTCTTAAATTCTGAAAGGTAACTGATAAAAATTTGCTTTTTGATTATAGTTGCTGTTTTATACGGTACTGAAATAAAAGTGACTTCTTGGTAATAGTAAGATTTCCTTTAACCTTCCGGTTACATATTTTTCTCTGGTCGTTGAAACTATAAAAAAAGGCATATTTTGATCATGAAAGGAAAAGTTATACCGCTTAACACCACAAGATGTCACTTATGTAAAAATAAAGTTGGTATTTTAATGCTCAAAGCTGGATAGCTACAGATAAATAGGTAAATGAAGAACTAGGTAAATTAAAAAACAATATTTGAAACACATATTGGTTTTTGGTAAAGAGTTAATGAAAATATTACTAATTCAGCACTATTTTGAATCAACTCTTCTGATGTTTAGCAAAAAGAATTTCTCAATTTCTAAGATTAATGTAGTAATACATATTAATAGGCCATATTTGAATCCATATAACGAAGGAGATAGACCTAAAATGGCTCAATACAAGTGAACATATTTTGAGGGTAAACTAGGTGTTATGGTATTAACTTCCCCCCAGTCTTTACTGTTTTGGTGACAAGCAGAGAGGAATTTGTGAAGAGATATATAATTTATGTCAGAATTTTCAGTAGGTATTTATGACATATCTGAGCAGTTGACTATTACATCAGTTTGAAACAGTGCCTAGGACTTACTTGTCTCTTTTCTCTGAACCTCAAAGTTATTAGCTCTCTACGTGAGTTAACACAAAAGATATTTGTATTGGTTTTGAAGACCATCTTTTCTGTTAAACATGAAGAGCAAAACCTTTGGCTTTAATATTGAATTTGTGTTTTCTTGTGTTTAGTTTGAGAGAGCGGATCAGGACCTAAAGGTGGTTGGGAAGGGGACTGTGGCATCTCGAGCTTTAGAGGAACAAACCAAGTTTCCATTAGGCCATGAACATGATTGCACCTGGGGTTAGAGGTTGGAATGTCCTAAAAATTGACACTTCATTATTCTTCATTGCTCACTTCTCTCTCCAGATAACACTGGTGGAGAAGATTGGTGGAACACTCTTGGGGAAAAAAGGGATCAGACATGAGAAAATGAATTTTCTTTCTTTTTTGGACATGTATATGTGTGGTTACATTTTCATTCTATTTACTTCTTATCTAATTACTTCAGCTTTTTTTCACTTTCTTATTCCTCCAGAGTTTTTAAAAGTTTCATTTAGGTTTTTGTTTTTCATTCGTAAAAGTCTACATGGTCAGTAAGGAAAACAACAAAAATTAGAAGGGAAAAAACCTCATTTGTGGTTTTATTGATTTTTGTTCCTTTTCAGTTAATAGTGCAATGTGAAAGAACAAGAAGTTTTAAGAAGGGATTCTGAATTCATTATAGAGAACAGTTACAGTATTTTATATTTGGTAGATGTATATCCTCGGATGTAGTTCTTATATGTTCCTGTCTTACTATTTATATATTTTCTAGCTGTATTTTTAATTAGAGAAAAGTAGTTATTGTAATTATTTAATTATTTTTGTGTCCTGCTAGTGGTTACCATTGCATTTAATTTTATGAGCTGCTTGGAAAGAAAGGGAAATTTTTTTCTTAGTAAATCCCATTGGCTTTAATCTTTTTGGGAAAAATATACTTAGCTTCCATTTGTTTATTTATTTATTTTTTACTGCCATGACAGTTTGAAACATTTAACTTATATGTTACTTTGCTAGTACTGCCATAACAAAATGCCACAGACTTGGTGGTGTAATTAACAGAAGTATATTTTCCCTGGATTCTGGAGACTAGAAATCTAAGATCAAGGTTTTGGCAGATTTAGTTTCCTCTGAGGCTTCTCTCCCTGGCTTGCAGATAGCCACCTTCTTGCTGTGCCCTCACATGATCATCTTTTCGTCTTTGTGTATCTGTCCTAATCTGCTCTTCTTGTAAAAAATCAGTCCTATTGGATTAGGGCCAACCCATGTTGACCTTATTTTAATTTAATGACCTTTTTAAAGACTGTATCTATAAATACATTCATATTCTGTGGTATTGAGGGTTAGGATTTTAACATAGGAATTTCAGAAGGGACACAACTCAGCCTATAATAACACATGATCAGTCATTCATTATTGGTAAGTGCTTACTTGCCTACATTAGGCCTAAATTTGTAAAATGTACAAAGAAAAGCTTTTTTGTCAAGGCTGTCTATTTGGAGTAGTTAAGGAAGTTCTTGTCACCTACTTTTAAGCTTAAGCTGAGATGAAAGGGCTTCTGATACTTTGTGTGTGTGTGTGTGTGTGTGTGCGTGCACGTGCATGCGTGCTTGAACCATATTGCAATGAAGGAGCTGTGTGGAGTAAATTTTTAAATCTCTTTTCTGGAGAGTTTGTTGTAGAAACTATTAAAAATTGCTAATCATAAACTAATAACTAGTACAAGTAGTTAATTATTGTTGGTAATACTATAGTCTTAGTTTCTTATCAATTTTCTTATAGTCATTTAAGAGAATTTTCCCTTGATGTCCTAAAATAAAATTGAGTGATTTAAATTCTTAAATAAGGGACTTCCCTGGTGGTGCAGTGGTTAAGAGTCCGCCTGCCAATGCAGGGGACATGGGTTCAATCCCTGGTCCGGGAAGATCCCACATGCTGCAGAACAGCTAAGCCCGTGCACCACAACTACTGAGCCTGTGCTCTAGAGCCCATGAGCCACAACTACTGAGCCTGTGTGCCACAACTACTGAAGCCTGCATGCCTAGAGCCTGTGCTCCGCAACAAGGGAAGCCACCGCAACGAGAAGCCTGTGCACCACAACAAAGAGTAACCCCCGCTCACCACAGCTAGAGAGAAAGCCCACGCACAGCAGTGAAGACTCAGTGCAGCCAAAAGTAAATAAATAAAATAAACCAAAACATTAAAGAAAAAACCTGTAGAAATAAATAAATAAATAAATAAATAAATAAATAAATTCTTGAGTTAAGCTTGAAGCTTAAATGTGATACTCTAATTTCAGAGTATGAAAATGTGGCTTATCTCATCCTTAATAATGTATTTCTCAGAAATAGATATATGACTTCTGGTCTTGTTTTGGAGGATTAGTGTCTTATTCACAACATGTGAATAAAACACTGTGAAACTTTTTTTTTTTTTTTTTTTGCGGTACGTGGGCCTCTCACTGTTGTGGCCTCTCCCGTTGCGGAGCACAGGCTCCGGACGCACAGGCTCAGCGGCCATGGCTCATGGGCCCAGCCGCTCTGCGGCATGTGGGATCTTCCTGGACCCGGGCACGAACCCATGTCCCCTGCATCGGCAGGTGGACTCTCAACCACTGCGCCACCAGGGAAGCCCTGTGAAACTTTTTTTTTTTTTTTTTTTTTCTTTTTGCGGTATGCGGGCCTCTCACTGTCGTGGCCTCTCCCGTTGCGGAGCACAGGCTCCGGATGCGCAGGCCCAGCGGCCATGGCTCACGGGCCCAGCCGCTCCGCGGCATGTGGGATCCTCCCGGACCGGGGCACGAACCCGTATCCCCTGCATCGGCAGGCGGACTCTCAACCACTGCGCCACCAGGGAGGCCCGCCCTGTGAAACTTTTTAATATCATTTTTATGGAGGTATAGTTTGCATACGACAAATTACCCACCTAAAGATTATAATTAGATGAGTTTTGACAGATGTATACACCTGTAAAATCACCACCACAGTTAAGAAGATACAGAATATTTCCATCTTCTTATGGAATAAGAAATTTTTTAATGTCCTTTTCATGTCCATTTTTCCTTTTGCCTATGATACCACTGATCTTGGTTTTATCACTACAGATTAGTTTGCATTTTCTAGAACTTTAAATGAATTAAATTATGCTCTTTTGTGTCTGGTGTCTTTCACTCATAATGATTTTGAGAATTCATCCATCTTGTTGCATGTATCAGTGGTTATTTCTTTTTCATTGCTGGGTTGTATTCCAGTGTATGGCTAAATCACATTATGCTGATCGACATTTAGATTGTTTCTAGTTTTTTAATATGTATAAAGCTGCTATGAATATTCATTTAAGTTATTATGTGGAAATATTTTTATTTCTCTGGGAAGTGGAATGATTGGATCACATAGTAGGTTTATGTTTAAATCTGTAAGAAACTTCCAGTTTTCCAAAGTGGTTGTACTGTTTTACGTTGCTACTGGCAGCATGTGAGAGTTCTAGTTGCTCCATAGTCTTGGCAACATTTGTTATTGTCATTGTCTTTCATCTATTCTCATGGGTGTGTAATGGTATCTCATTTAATTTGCATTTTCTGATAGTTAATGACCTTAAGTATCTTTTCATGTACTTAGTGGTATTCCTAATCTTACTTTGTGAAATATCTGTTCAAATTTCTTGACCGTTTTTAAAAATAGGCTTCTCTTATAAATGAGTTGTAATTGTCATATCACTTTTTTCTAATTAAACTTTTGATTTTGAGATAATTGTAGATTCATATGCAGATATAAAAAATAATACAGAGAGATCCTGTGTGCCCCTTATTCAGTTTCCTTCAATGATAAACTATAGTACCATATCACAACCAAGATGTTTATATTGACATACTTCACCAGTCTTGTTCAGATTTCTCCAGTTTTACTTGTACTCATTTGTGTGTGTTTGTTGGGGTGGTATTCTGTTCCCATTTAATCACATCTCTAGTTTCATGTAGCTACCCCAAAGGTAAAGATAAAACAGTTTCATCACCATAGGGATCTCTTGTGTTGTATTTTTATATCCACACTTCCCGCTTCTTGTCCTTACCCTCAGCAACCCCTAATCTTTGTCCATTTCTATAATTTTGTTATTTCAAGAATGTTGTATAAATGGAGTAATACAGTATGTAACCTTTTAGGATTAATTTTTTTCACTCAGTATGCTTCTGTGGAGATTAATCAGAGTTGTTGAGTTGTCAACAGCTTGTTTCATTTTACTGCTGAGTGGTATTCCATGCTGTGGGTGTACCACAGTTTGTTGAACCATCCACTGACTGAAGTGCATCTGGGTTGTTTCCAGAAGGGTTTTTTTTTTCCATTTTGGCTGTAGGAATGAAGCTGCTATGAATACTTGAATACAGATATTTGCCTGAGTATAAATTTAACATTCACTGGCTTGTATGCTAATTGCAGGTTTAGTTCTATAAGAAACTGCTAAACTGCCAGTGTGGCTATAACTTTTACAATGCCCACTAGCAGTATGTGAGCAATCCAGTTCTTCCACATCCTCACTATCATTTGGTGTTGCCGCTATTTTATTTAAGTGAGCCATTCTCATACGTGATATCTTTCTGTGGTTTTAATTTGCTAATGGCTAATTATGTTGAATATCTTTTCATGTGCTTTTTGCCATTTGTTTATCTCCTTCAGTGAATTGTTTGTTGATGTCTGTATTAGTTTACTAGGCCTGCCATAACAAATAGCACAGATTGAGTAGCTTGATCAACAGACAGTATTTCTCACATTTGAATCTGGGACTCAAGATCAAGGTGTTGGCAGTTTTGATTTATTCTGAAACCTCTCTCCTTGGCTTGCAGATGGCTGTCTTCTCTCTGTGTCCTCACATTGTCCTGTCCTGTAGAATCCAGCTTTCCTTTGTTTTGTCCCAACTCTTCCTTTTAGTCCAAACTGGTAGTGTCTCTGCTGGTATAATCCCATCTCTATTCCTGGTTTCAGCTGAGATGTCTGATTAAATCCACGAGGGGCATCCGTGATTTCATTATCAAATGATTTTTCAGTGTTCTCTGGTGTTCTCTTCTGAAGACAGTTGCTTGATTTTTGCAACATGGATAAGCTGAGATTTTTCCAAATCTTCAAGTTCTAGTTCCTTTTTTGCTTAACAATTCCTTAAATTTATCTTTCTTTCTCATTTTACTGTAAACAGTAGGAGAAACCAGGCTGTGACTTCCACACTTTGCTTAGAAATCTCCTCGGCTAATATTCAAGTTCATCACTTTTAACTTCTGTTTTCCACAAAACACTGGAACATAGTTGGACCAAGTTCTTTTCACTTTATAATAAGGATTGCCTTTCCTCCAGTTTCCAGTAGTATGTTCCTCATTTCCATCTGAGATCTCATCAGAATCACCTTTAAGTCCATATATTTACCAACAGTCTCTTCAAGGCATGTTTAAAAAAAAAAAACGTGCACTTCAGAACTGTTCCAGCCTCTACCTGTTGCCCAGTTCCAAAGCCACTTCCACATTTTTAGGTATTTATTACAAGAACACTTCACTTCTTGTTACCAGAATCTGTAATAGTTTGTTAAGGCTGCCATAACAAAATACCATAGACTGGATGGCTTAAATTTATTTCTCATAGTTTCTCACAGTTCTTCCAGGAGGCTGGAAGTCCAAGATCAAGATGTTGGCAAGTTTGTTTTCTCATGAGGCCTCTCTCCTTGCCTTGCAGGTGACTGTCTTCTCACTGTATTCTCACAAGGCCTTTTTTCTGTGCATGTGCACCACTCTCTGTCTTAGGACACCAGTCCTTTTGGATTAGAATCCCATCCTTATGACCTCATTTAATGTTAGCTACCTCTTTTTAAAGGCCCTGTTTCCACATAACGTCACATTGAGGGTCAGGGCTTCAGCATGTGAACTTTGGGGAGGCACCAATTCAGTCTGTAACAGTGTGTTCTGCCCCTTTTCTAATTGAATTGGTTGTTTTTTACTGTTGAGTTTTGGGAGTTCTTTTTATATTTTGGATACTAGTCTTTTGCATATATGTGGTTACAAACATTTTCTGCCAGTCTGTAATTTGTTTTTTTCTTCTTCTTAAGAGAGAATTCCCTGGAACAAGTTTTAAATTTTGATGAAGTTAATCAGTGTTCCCTTTTATGGACTGTGCTTTTGGTGTCAAGTCTAAGAACTCTTTGTCTAGCTATATAATAACTTTAAAAAATTATGTTTTTCTGTGTTGAAGGAAAAATGATTAGATATTACAAATTATGAATTTTTTTTTTTGCTGGGAGGGATTTTGTAATTGCTGGGGGGAACGCTCACTTTGAAGAATAGGAGCAGGTCAGTTGTAAGCCAAAAAAAAAATTTTGGGAGGCAATTCTGTGTGGGTTTTTCTCCTTTTTGAAGCCCTTCTATATGAAGGCATTGATTGTTTTTGTTCTAAATTATCTTTTAAGGATGTTTGTATAGCAAGCAGCTTTGGAAAGGAGAAAATGTCTACCACTTCAGCAAAGTTATCTTAGTTGGTAACATCATCATCTGCTTGGTCATCCAAGCTGGGAATGGGGGCATCCTTATTGAATGCCTGTCTTATCCTTTACATTCAGTCACTGCATCCCACTGATTTCAACTTCCAAGAAGTTCCTAAATCTGTCCTACATTTTCATCCTTATCACTAACTGCTCTGGTTCATTACCTCATCCTCTCATTTACATGTTAAAATTGCCTTAACTTAATTCTTTGAATTAGGGAGTATTGATGTGGGTTTCCCTACAGATTTATGTTTTTTTCTTTTTGCGAGCTAGGAAGAAAAAAGGATGTGTGAATGACACATAGCTTTTCTTCATTCGGTGCTCTTTCTTGACATATTCTGAAGAAAGTTCTTACTTTTTTTTTTTTCTGTTATGGGGAATTCTTTGCATTTCTATTTTGAGTAACAGTTTATTTGGGGGAAGTCATATTAAGCAGAAATAACTGCTATTGGTTCTTTTTTTTCTTTAAAGATGTGGACCATTTTTTTTTTAAGTCTTTATTGAATTTGTTACAATATTGCTTCTGTTTTTTTGTTTTTTTTTTTTTTTGGTTACGTGGGCCTCTCACTGTTGTGGCCTCTCCCCTTGCGGAGCACAGGCTCCGGACGCACAGGCTCAGCGGCCATGGCTCACGGGCCCAGCCGCTACACGGCATGTGGGATCTTCCCAGACCGGGGCACGAACTCGTGTCCCCTGCATCGGCAGGCGGACTCTCAACCACTGCGCCACCAGGGAAGCCCTGCTTCTGTTTTATGTTTTGGTTTTTTGGTCCCGAGACATGTGGGATCTTAGCTCCCCCACCAGGGATGGAACCTGCACCCCCTGCATTGGAAGGCGAAGTCTTAACCATTAGACCGCCAGGGAAGTCCTGAAAGATCTTACATTTTGGCTTACGAAAATATTTTAGTGCTGATTCAAGAATTTTAATTATCTCTTTTTTTCTGATGATTATACAAGAGAAATTTTGGGATGAGAGAATCTGTATGCCTCTGATTGTTGATATTTTGCCCAGAATTGAGGTACAGTTCTATATTTTTGTTTTATTGATGGGCTTTGTGACAACATAGCACTTTGATATTATTTGGTAGGGTTAGATGAGAAATATATATTTAATTATAAATAACAAAGTAGTTATATAACATTGTACATCAGGTTATTTCTAATTCTTATATTATTAAAATTACATGTTTTAATACCTGTGTAATGTAAAAATCTAAATATGTAATTTTTTCTTTTGTATAGGAATGAAGATCTAAAGCAAATGTTAGAGAGCAACAAAGATTCTGCTAAATTGGATGCTATGAAACGGATTGTTGGGGTAGGTAAAAGAGTAGATCATTTCGACTTTTGGATAAATGACAAGTAGTGACATATTAAAAATATATATTAAAAATATGTTAAATACCAAACCTACCCTTTATTATTAACTTAAAATTTCCTGTCTAAAATGTTTTGGACGAAGTAATGAAGTGACAGAATTCAGAAACTTGAGATCCTATTCTGTTTTTTCTGTTTTTTAATTTCTGTATCTCTAATATTCAGGTATTTCTTCTGTCAGAGAGTGCTAATCAGTTTGAAGACAAAATAAGATTACATACAACAATATTTTGACTTCCTACAAAGAGTGATACTAATGAGCTAAAGTATTTTTTTTGTCATTTTATGACCTAAAAATTGTGAGCATGCTTCTGATTTTCAAGTTCCATTACTACCAATAGAAATGCTTTATTCAATTTATCAGTGTAGAACTTCTAATGAATACTAGTAAATGTAAGAGCATTTCTCTAGTTTAAGTTGTAATGTAAAATTCAAACAGTGGACTGATATGTTATTATGTAGAGGGTTCCATTGTCAGAGAACTAAATATAACACCATTTCTGATTATATATAAAATCTTACGTAGTTTTGTAACTTGTGTTGGTCTCACTTTTTTTTTTTTTGTATTTGATTGTTTACGTTCACAGTGGAAAAAACTGGCTTAATTCAGTGACTGTTTGATGCTAAAGAGTTCTGCTCGTCTCAGTGGAATTAAATTCATAAAACCTTTCTTATTCTTACTATGCATTTTTCACCACCACTGCTGATTTTGTTTTCCAGAAATTTTTGTATAAGGTCAAAATGTAGTAAATTTGCATAATTGCACAAATAAACTCTACTGTAGTAGGGTGTAAACACAACTGAAACAATATTGTTTTCCAGCAGACAGTGCCACCATGTGAGAGTTTGAGAGTCTGTAGTTTGAGAATCAGGTAGTTCTTCCTTTGCATGACTTTGGTATTTGAATTTCAGTTACCACAGTTTAGTTAAATAACACCAGTCCCCTAACAAGACGGTTCAAATTTCAGATATCGTGGTATATTAACTTAGTAATTGTATAATGTACAAACTTCATCACTAACTCTTCAGTCCACAACTCACTATGTATATAACAAATGTGCATCATGATCAGTGACCAGTAATGTTACTTCTTTCAAAGTTATTTTTAGTGATTGGTCGCTTTGTATATTATTCAGTTTGTATACAGACTGCGAAGCATACAGTAGTGGTCCCTACTTGTTTCCCAGTGAGAAGCCCACTTAACATTTTATAAAAATGGTTAATTAAAAGAGGAATTTGGTCAACAAAGATTAAAATGCAGCAAGGAAATGAAAATAACACTAGAAATGAAATTCAGATAGAATGTAGCTGGAGTTATAGAGAAATAGCTGACTGTGGGAATGGTGACACTGCCCCTTTTTGAGAGACTCTAAATATGTAGCTTGAGGAACTTCAGTAAGGCAAGATTTCAACATAAATGAGGAAAATAGTTGTGATGAAAAGGCCGAAGATATGCCAGAGGAAGTGATGCTGCCCAAAATCTTCACATTAGAGGAACTCCAGGAGATAATTCACAACATTGAAAGTACAAAGGATACAATGTTGGAAGCTGATCCAAACTTAGAAAGGAGTAATTTACCAAGGAATAGAAAAGATGCTTGCTTGGTACTTTTCTTTCTCTTTTTAAAAATTAATCAATTTATTTTTGGCTGCGTTGGGTCTTCGTTGCTGCGCACGGGCTTTCTCTCTAGCTGTGGTGAGTGGGGGCTACTCTTCGTGGTGGTGCATGGGCTTCTCGTTGCGGTGGCTTCTCTTGTCGTGGAGCACGGGCTCTAGGCGCGTGGGCTTCAGTAGTTGTGGCACATGGGCTCAGTTGTGGCTCGCAGGCTCTAGTGCGCAGGCTGAGAGTTGTGGCGCGTGGGCTTAGCTGCTTCGCGGCGTGTAGGATCTTTCTGGACCAGGGCTCGGACCCGTGTCCCCTGCATTGGCAGGTGGATCTTAACCACCGTGCCACCAGGGAAGTCTGCTTGCTTGGTACTTTAAATCAGTGGTCTCCAACCTCTTTGGCACCAGGGATCGGTTTCTTGGAGAACAGTGTTTCCACGGACAGGGGTGGGGTTGTGGGGCGTGGTGGTGATGGTTCAGGCGGTACAGCAATGGGGGGGAATGGTTCAGGCCAGGGGTCCTGTGGCCTGTTAGGAACTGGGCCGCACAGCAGGAGCCGAGAGGCAGGCGAGCAAGCTAAGCTTCGGCTGCCCCTCCCCATTGCTCACGTTACGGCCTGAACCATCTCTTTCCTCCCAACCCCATCCGCGGAAAAATTGTCTTCCATGAAACCCGTCCCTAGTGCCAAAAAGGTTGGGGACCACTGGTTCAGGTGGTAATTAATGTGAGCGATGGGGAGCAGCAGATGAAGCTTCACTTGCTTGCCCGCCACTCACCTCCTGCTGTGCAGCCCGGTTCCTAACAGGCCGCAGACCAGTACTGGTTGGGGGCCCCTGCTTTAAAGGATGAGAATAAGGCGAGTCCATTCAAACTACTCTTGATCGTTTTTTATTTTCCTATACATTTCTGACTGACAGTAATAAGAGAGTTTTAAATGTTTCTACAAAATTTTTAGAAGTCACAGATCCGGGACTTCCCTGGTGGCGCAGTGGATAAGACACCGTGTTCCCAATGCAGGGGGCCTGGGTTCGATCCCTGGTCAGGGAACCAGATCCCATATGCATGCCACAACTAAGAGTTTGCATGCCACAACCAAGGAGCTGGTGAGCCATAACTAAGACCTGGCTCAACCAAAAAATAAATAAATTAATTAATTAAATAAATAAAACTTAAAAAAAAAAGTCACAGATCCATTATAAGTTTTACAGTTGGTTATCAAGATTGCTTTGCATGGTTTCAGCTTGCGGTCCTGCAGGTTACAGTCCTGCACTGCCATCCATTTAAAGCAGGCAGTGCTCTTCATTATTTCATTAAACTTTGGCTTTACATTCCATTAAGGTAAATTATTTCATTAAATCTGAGGATACTATTGAAATTACTAAATATGAAAATGAGATATTTGGTAGTTTTTTCTATATTCCTCTTTCAAACTGATAAATAAAAATTGATATTCTCATAATCTAGACTACTTGACTATTATAAATGTAACTTAAATGTAAATAAACATCATAAAGAAATGTAAATATATCAGGAGATGGGGGTGGTGGTGGGATGAATTGGGAGATTGGGATTGACATGTATACACTGATGTGTATAAAATGGTTGACTAATAAGAAAAAAAATAAAAAATAAACATTAAAAAAAAAAGAAATGTAAATATAGCCATACTAGTAGTTAGTCTAGTAGTTATAGACTGTCTCTCATTAGGAAGTTTGTATAAAGGTAAATTTGGAATTTGATCTTTTAAGTGTAGGAAAATGGTAATTAATTAAAAGTTATTCTGTCACTTTACATAATGTCTTCAGAATCTAGTCATGTTGTCAAAAATGGCAGGATTTCTTCCTTTCTCATGGCTGAATAATATCCCATTTTACACACAACACACATACGGATATATGTATATGTGTGTGTATAAGAAATATGTGAGATATATCTCACATTACCAGTTTACCACCAGCAGTGCACAGTGTTTCCCTTTTATCCACATCCTCACCAACTCTTGTTATTTCTTGTCTTTTCGGTGATAGCCATTCTAACAGGTTTAAGGTAATAACCTCACTGTGGATTTGATGTGCAGTTCCCTGATAATTAGTAATGTTGAGCATCTTTTCATGTACCTGTTGGCATGTTAAACTTACATAATGTTCTATGTCAGTTATATCGCCATAGATCTGGAAAAAATTATTTTATTATGCAAGTGGCACAAATATGTATTTGTAAATTTTCAAATAATATTGAGGTATAAAAAGTAAAAGTTTCATCTTCCAGATAAACTTTAGGATCAAATTGTCAAGTTCTGTTAAAAGTAGTTTTTGGAATTTGATTAGAGTAATGTGGAATTTGTGTATTTCCATCTCCCTTCCCTCCCTTTTTTCCTGTCTTTCAGTAGCATTATATTTATATTTTATAGTTTCTAATCATAAGGATTCTTAAGCATTCCTTGTTAGATTCATTCCTGTGTACTTTTAAATTTTGGTTGCCATTATGAATGGTTCCCTTCGTTATATTTTCAAAATTAATTATTACTGGTGTATAGGAAAACAAATGACTTTTCTCTTCTGGCATTTGGCCTTCTCAGTGAACTCTCTTCTTAGATCTGGTAGTTTTTTGGTTTCTTTGCTTGGTTTTCTGGATACTTAATTACATTGTCCAGAAGTTATGACAGATTTATATTTTATTTTCAAATATTTTTATCTCTCATTTGTTTTTCTCCTCTCTTTGCTTGGATAAAGCTCCACTATGATGTTGAATAGTAGTGGTGGTGGAAGACAACACTATCTTGTTTCTGATTTTATTGGAAATATTTGTAATGTTCTAGTCTTGGTTTCAATATATCCTGCAGAGTTCAAGTAGATATATTTCTGTGTATTTAAGTGATGTTGGATTATAGTTTTCTTTTTGTTCTCTGTTGAGGTTTTTGATTAGGGTCAAGCTAGATTCATAGCATGAGTTGTTATTTAAGCCATCTTGGCCTGCTCCAAGTTTTCAAAGATTTCCCCTCTTGTTTTTAGCTTTTATGTTTAGGTCTATGATCCATTTTGCATTATTTTTTATGTATGGTGTGAGGTTAAGAGCCGAATGCATGTCTGATTTTCCTCTATTTGTTATTAAATATTCCACCTTTTGTTATTAAAAAGCTGTCCTTTCCCCACTGAATTTCAGCTTCAAGTGAAAATCAGTTTACTGTGTGTTTGTTGATCTACATCTGAACTCTCTCTTCTGGTTCATGGATCTTTGTGGGTCTCGGTTTACTTATACCTCACTCATGATTTCTGTAGTCTGTAGAGAAAACAAAGTTTTTTTTCTGTTGAGAAAACAAAGTTTTCTCCATGGCACTACCCTACACCACAGTCACAGTAACTCAACTGTGTTCTCATTTGGCAATAATGTCATGCAAGTGAATTTGCTGATGACTAGCAAAATTACAAAATGAACCCAAGGCCACTTAATCAAGAGTCCCAACAACAAAGAAACCCTAGGAAGGAAGGTCAATGCAGGAGGTTGCAGCTGGCCAGATATGATACCATTTGCCCAGTTTTCAAATAGGAATTTGCTACAACAAATAAAATAAGGATCTCCTCTTAGTTACTAGAAAAGAAAAGAAAACAACAGGTATTACCTATCACCATTCTTTGACCATGAAATTAAAATATTTCCTGAATGTATGATTAAAAGAAAAGAGTCTTTAAAAAGAATATTAATCATTCTTATATGTTCACAGTAGAAGCCCTATATTTGAATTTAAAACACTACTCAGTATTTGCCTAAGAAACACATTTAGACAATATGGCTTTTGACATATTAAAGTTCCATGGGGAAAACTAAGACATCTTTTAATTTTGCTTTAATATCAAACTAACAGCAACTTAAAAATTCAGTAAGAGCATGGTTGGTCTGTTTCAAGATGTGCTTCCAAAATTCAGTCGCCTAGTCTCCTTTCAGGAGAAACTGTTCATCATCACAGATCTTTTCTAACTTAACTTTTGGAGAAGAAAATGGAAAATCAAAGTCATAGCACAACGGTTATGTAAGATATATCCTCCCTCCGGACGCGCAGGCTCAGCGGCCATGGCTCATGGGCCCAGCCGCTCCGCGGCATGTGGGATCTTCCCGAACCGGGGCACGAACCTGTGTCCCCTGCATCGGCAGGTGGACTCTCAACCACTGTGCCACCAGGGAAGCCCTGTATTTCACTTTTAAACTAGCAGTTATTGTTTGCTCATTTCTTTTTTTATGAAATAACTAATAGTTATTTTTCTTGAAATTTTTTCCAGTGAAATATTATAACAATCATTTGTTCACCTTCACTTCTGTCCAGTTTTTAGTTCGATTTCTAGCTAGCACCATATTTCTATGTGGGAGCTTTAAAAATTATTTTTAAAATGTTATGTTCATATATGCACATGTATGCATCATTTCAAAACATCTGTTGGGTGGAAGTAGTTTGCTAGAGGTCAATTAGCAGAATATTATATTGGCTTCAAAATTTCTTGGATTTTTAAAAATGTAATTGTCAATATTTACATTTCTCTGCATAATTTAGGTTTCATGAGCCCTGAATATGGGGTTTTATCACCTCATGATTACAGAGTAGTTTTAACACCTTAGCTTCATAGTTAAAAACCTTTAAACAAACAAACAAACAAAAAAACCTTTAAACATTTCTAAATTTTAATCTGCCGAAATTTTAAGTGTTATGTATTTGTTTTAACACATTACTTTCTAATATATATCAAAATGCTGGCAGTGCACATCTGGCTGTCTTTCATAGTCGGTAGTCCTACGAGTCAACAGAGCATCTTGTCAGCAATATCTACTAGAGAGAAACCCTAATGATAGTTTCAGTTCAGTTTATTATCTTTCTTTGGTAATATCTGAGGCTTGTTTAGAATCATGGGGAAATGTTTCCAATGGTTCATATGTTGAATAAAGTCTCATGTATGCCAAAGCATGCTTAGGGAAGAAAAGCTACCTACTTCAAAATCTTGTGGTCACTTATTACACAGCAGGACTCAAGTTGAAACATACATATGTTATTTTTCTTGATATTTCTGAAAAATATCTGTCTAATGTTTAAAGCACATGTTTGTATTTTATCTTGGCCTGATGAAATGTGAACTAAGAATATGAAATGTATTGCTTCATATAGTGAACTTGTAATAAGTGTTTTAGCTAAAATACTGATGACTTGATTATAGTCCTTGAAAGAATGGAATATCTTGGTGTATTGAAATCTTTGAAGTATTTTCTTTTAGTAAGTGTTGGATATTAAAGGTCTTTCTCAGATTAATTTGCTTGTCTTTGTAGTTTTGGGATAATGAGCAAATCTGAACCTTTCTTTGATAGATAAAATTCTTAAAATTCCTAATTAGAGTTATTGAGCTATATTATTTCATAGCCATATATGTTACATGGTATTTGGTTGGATATTATTGACCCTAAGAAAATTTCAAAGGTAATTTCAAAGGTAATTTCAAAGGTCTAGATATTTTTGTTTAATATTTGTAAAAAAAATAAAGCCAAATTCAAATGGTATATTATTGTTGTAGAAAAATTTTGAGAAAGTCCATATAAGAAGAAGAAAATAAAAACATGCGTAATTCTTACTGTCTTGAGTTAATGATTATAATAAACATTTTGGGCTAAGTCTTTCTAGACTGATTGCCCATCCCTTGTTCTCTTTCTCCCTTCAACAAAAATGCTTCAGTTCTGTGTATACTTTAAAGGATTCAACTTGTGGCTCATGTTGGCATCTTTTTTTGTTCTTAGGTTGGAAGTTGTTTAAAGGGTCAAGTTTTTTCTGCCATGCTAATATACATCAGGACCAGTTCCTGGTTAGCAGGCCTGAATTTTTACTAGTGATGTAATGCCTATAGAACCTGTTTTTGCTTCAGAGTACTTTCTGGGATAGAAGTCAAGGGTCAGTTCATTTTCTATTTCTCTATTTATTCTTGGGGGCTGATTCTTAAGAGTTGCAGTTGGGTCTGAAAATTAACTGCTGGTTTGTAAATTAACTAGTAATTATTTATAAAGTAAAAATGCTGAATTTTCTCCCCATCTGTATATCTGTAAAAAATGAAGCTAGTTGAAATTGTTGAGAAAGTAAGTGCAATTTCTCCTCTTTATCTTGCTGAGTTAAAAAAAGATTAATGCTTTTTAACATTAATTATGTTTTTAGATCTGAAGTTTTGGGGAGGGAGCCATGCTGTGTGGCATGTGGGATCTTAGTTCCCTGACCAGGGATCAAACCCGTGCCCCCTGCATTGGAAGCATGGAGTCTTAACCACTGGACCGCCAGGGAAGTCCCTAGATCTGAATTTTTAGATCTAGATTATTATTCAGTATTTAAAAAATAACATGAATAACATGAAAATCATCATTGTAATATACCACATTAACAGAATGAAGGAGAAAAAACAAGTTTATTTTAATGATACAGAAAAAGCATTTGACAGAATTCAACACCCTTTCAGGATAAAACACTCAGCAAACTAGGAATAAAAGGAAGCTACCTCAACATTTTAAAGGCCAAATATGAAAAATTCACAGCTAATATCGTACTCAGTGGTGAAAGACTGAAAGCTTTTCCTCTAAGTTCAGGAACAAAACAAGGATGCCCACTTTTACCACTTCTATTCAACATAGTATTGGAAGTTTTAGCCACAGAAGTTGGGTGAGAAAAAGAATAAAAGGCAGCCAAATTGGAAAAGAAGTAAAATTATCTTCATTCACAGACGACATGCTTTTATATTTAGAAAACCCTAAAGAGTCCACAAAAAACTTTTAGAACTAATAAACAAATTCAACAAAGTTGCAGGATACAAAATTAACACATAAAAATTAGTTGTGTTCCTATATGGTAACAGTAATCAATCCTAAAAGGAAGTTATGAAAACAATCTCATTTATGGTAACATCAAAAAGAATAAAATACTTAGGAATACTTACCCAAGGAAGCAAAAGATTTGTACCTTGAAAACTAAAATGTTGCTGAAAGAAATTAAGACACAAATAAATGGAAAGATGTCCCATGTTCATTGATTGGAAGACTTAATATTATTAGGATGTCAGTATTCCCAAAATTATCTACATATTCAGTGCAGTTCCTATCAAAATCCCAGGGATGTTTTTTGCAAAAATAGAAAAATCTATCTTAAAATCATATGGAATCTTACTGGACTCTGAATGGCCAAAACCATCTTGAAAAAGAAGAACAAAGAAGTCTTACACTTTCTGATTTCAAAACTTACTACAAAGCTACAGTAATCAAAATATGTGGTACCAACATAAAGACAGACGTATAGAGAGACATATACACACAATAGAGAGCCTTAAAAGAAAACCCTCACTTATATGGCCAAATTATTTTCAACAAGGGTGCAAGACAATTCAGTGGGGGTAGAATTTCCCCAAATGGTGTTTGGAAACTGGATACTCACATGCAAGAGAATGAATTTTTAGACCCCTACCTCATACGATATATATAATAAGTGAAAAAATGAATCAAAGACCTAAATGTAAGAGCTAAAACCGTAAAGCTCATAGAAGAAAACATAGGTTAAAAACTTCATGACACTGGATTTGTCAAAAGATTCTTGGATATAACATCAAAAGGTGAGCAACAAAAGAAATAATTTAGACTGTGTCAAAATTTAAAAGTTTGTGCATCAAACGACACTGTCAACCAGTGAGAAGGCAACCCATAGAATGGGAGAAAATATTTTTAATCATATATCTGATACAGACTCTCCAGAATATATAAAGAACTCATATAACCCAATGACTAAAAACAGCCCAATTAAAAATGGGTGAAGACTTAAATAGACATTTCTCTTGTTTTATACATAGACATTTCTCTTGTTTTATACTTCAGTAGTGAGTAATATTAGGGCCACTTATGATTGGATGGTAAGTTACGCTAGGGAAAGGGATATTCTATATCTACTTATTCCCCACGTAGTAACTAATGGGTAAATAGTTGTTTTCCAAAATATATCAAGTGAACCACATCATTAGAAATTTGTTGAAATTTCTGTCATGTGTATAGTGTCATATCTGGATATCTTTTTTTTTTTTTTTGGCCACAAAACGTGGCATGTGGGATCTTAGTTCCCTGACCAGGGAACAAGCCTGTGCCCTGCTACAGTGGCAGCATGGAGTCTTAACCACTGGGCTGCCAGGGAAGTCCTAGTATCATATCTGAAATAAAAATATCTTGGGTTGACTAAATAGCAGAATTGATATAATAGAAGAAGGAGTCAAAAGTTGAAGACAAATCACTAGAAATTAGTCAATTCTTAGAATAGAGATTAAAAAGGAAAGAGATGAACAAAGCCTCAGGTCTTGTTGGATGATACCAAAACATTATGTCCATGTAACATATATTTTTTAGGGTGGAAAAAATACTTGAAGACATTATTGCTGAAAACTTCCCAAACTGATGAATGACTTAAATTTATAGATGAAAGAAACTCAATGAACCCCAATCAGGATAAACTGAATGACTAAGTACTGAAAGAAAATAATTGTTAACCTAGAATTCTCTATCCAGTGAAAGAATGAAGATGAATAGAGACATTCTCAGGCAGAAAAAAATAGTAGAGTATTTCTAGCCGATCTGCTTTAATGAAAGGCTAATGGAAGTTCTCCAGGCTGAAGGGAAATATGTGATGGATTTTGAGGGAGACCAATAGAAATGGTAAATATCTGGTAAGCATAAAGGACTAATTTTATCCTCCTAAGTATCCCATTGTCTGAGAGGTTTTCGATGGATGTAGATATAAAATATATGATGGCTATAACATAAAGAGTAGTGGGGAGATCAGATTAAAAGGGCCTATATGGTTGAAAGGTTTCTACATTTTATTTGACCTTGTGAAATATTAACTCTAAGTAAACTGTGGAAGGTTTGACATATCTTGACTTACCTGTCTATATGTATCTGTCAACTGTGTTTGTGCATCTATGTAATTATCTGGTAATCTCTAGAAGAAGAACCAATAAAAATTATACAAAAAGATATAGCCAAATAGTCAATATAAAAATTAAAATAAAAAAGAAAATTTAAATGATTAAATACTAAAAAATTTCCAAATAATGAGGGTAACAGCAATCAGAACAACAAAACACAGGGAATAAACAGAAAACTGATAATAAAATGGTAGACCTGAATATAACTACATCAATAATTATATTAAATGTAAGTGATCTAAAGTCACCAACTAAGAGAGACTGTCATATTTGATGAAAATATCAAGATGCAACTGTACGTTCTCTAGGAAAACCCCACTTTTAATATAAAGGAATAGATAGATTAAAAATATAAGGATAGGGCCTCCCTGGTGGCGCAAGTGGTTGAGAGTCCGCCTGCCGATGCAGGGGATACGGGTTCGTGCCCCGGTCTGGGAGGATCCCATATGCCGCGGAGCGGCTGGGCCCGTGAGCCATGGCCGCTGAGCCTGCGCGTCCGGAGCCTGCGCGTCCGGAGCCTGTGCTCCGCGACGGGGGAGGCCACAACAGTGAGAGGCCCGCATACCACAAAAAAAAAAAAAAAAAAAAAAAAAAAATATAAGGATAAAAAAATATATGCTGTGCAAACACTAACCAAAACATAAAACACAGCAACTCCCACCCTTACCCTAGCACTTCCCATTTCTCCTGCAGTTCTTTATCTTTCTCCATAGTACCCTTTTTACCACCTCACATACTATATTTGTTTATTGTCCCTCACCCTCATTAAAAGGTCAGCTCCGATGGGTAAAGACTATATTGTTCACGGTTGTATCCCCAAGGCCTAGAAGAGTCCCTGGCATGTAGTATCCTCTTGGCAAATATCTGTTGAATGAATTTGACTATAGGTTTTTTTTTTCTCCCTTGTGTATTAACATCTTTTTGAATAGCATTCTGTAGAATAAAGGTGGGGAAGCCTTGGAGTAGGATATCATAGGACAGGATCTCTGACTTTAGGTAATGACTGAATGACCGAAGGAAGGGGCCCTAGAGAACATTTAATCCCTCTCTTCTTATTTTACAGATGAGAAAATTGTAAAAGTCATATAAAGATACTTCAGTTGCACTATTTTGTGAACCTTCTTTAATACTCAGAAGGTTTCACAGAATACTCAAATAATTTCACAGGTAAAAAATAGAAAATGAAAAGACTAGTTAGTATTAGAGTGTTCTAAAGCTGTCATGTAGAAAGGTCTTCTGAGATATTGTTAACTGGGATTATTGTTGTTTAAAATGTCACATAGTATTTATAAAACAGTTTTGTAAATTTATAAAACTAATGCCTTCTACCTTTTTAAGGTAGTTTCTTAGATATGATATATAATTCATAAAGATCCCTTTTTTTAAAATGGTATTTTAGATTTTATATATATATTTACTTAGTTTTTGATGTGGACCATTTATAAAGTCTTTATTGAATTTGTTACAATATTGCTGCTGCTTTATTTTTTATTTTTTTGGCCCTGAGGCATGTGGGATCTTAGCTCCCTGACCAGGGATTGAACCTGCGCCCCCTGCATTGGAAGGCAAAGTCTTAACCATTGGACCGTCAGGGAAGTCCCAAGATCTCTTTTCCAAAAAATTATCCTGTAGTTAAAACTTTATTTTGTGGCTGTCAAAGTCCGTACTATTAAAAGACATAAAGATATATTCTGGGAATGAGAGTGAAGGAAATGGAACTACAGGTAGACATAAAACTGAAATAAATAGAAATAAAAGGTAACACATAGGAAATTCTAAATGAAAAACGTAGATTAAAAAATTCTAGAGGAAATTAGGATTGGACGCCATAGTGGACTAGGTGTTAGGAGATGGCTCTAGCAAGGGAGAATGATTAGAATTTGATGATACTCTAGATGGAAGGGTAGAACTTAGAAAAGTAAAAAGAAGTGGGTTGGGGGCATGATATGAGCACCAGCATAGAGGAGCCACAGAATGTGCAAGAAGTGAGTAGATCAGTTTACTTTTATAATGACATTGGTGTAGAACAATAATGGTTGATGAGCTTAAAAGGGATGTTAATGCAATTAAGTCATTTGAATAGTAAATGAAATAGTTTGGACTCTTAGGCAGTCAGGGGCTTTTGAGATCTTTGAGGGGGAGCTGACGTGCGAAGTGGTAGTTTGAGCACGTTAAACTGTCGGTGATGTACGTTATGGACAGGAGGAGATTGTCGGAAAAGTCCTCTGTTGGTGACATTGACCTGTACTAGGATAGTAACAGGAGAAAGGGATTAATGTGAGTGTGCTAAGAATTCACAACAGGACCTGGTTACTGTGTAGATGTGAGGAGAGACCAAGATAATTTCATGGTTTCTGGTATCTGGGAAAATTGGTGGAAATGGGAGATTCTAGCATGAATGCCATTTTATCAGGAAAAATAGGTTTGGTTTTAGACATAGCAAGTTTTGGATGAGAAAGACATCTAATAATGTTCAGTTAGAGAAGTGGAACTAGGGCCTAGAGTTAGGGCTAGAGTTTGGGGAGTTGATCCCTGTAGAGGTAGGAGTTAACATATTGCGGGTGAATGAAATCTCAGGCGTTTCAGAGATTGTAGAACAGTGTAGCCTGAAAAGATGTTGGTGCACAGAACTTTAGTGGGGAAAGGAAGAGGACCTGGTGAAGGGAACTTTGAAAAAAATGGTTGGAGAAGTAGGGGAATCTATAAAAAGAAAGCCGAAGGAGAAAGAATTATTGTAGTTTGTTTAAAATAACATTCATTCTCCACTCCCACCCCCATTGCAAAAGCATTACATCTTTAATGTAAGAACTTGAAAAATAAAGAAGAGGACAAATATTTAAAAAGTGTTTACAACACCATTAGCCAGAGAAAACTATTGTAAATATTATGTCTTTAAATTACTGTTTCTTCCTTAATATGTCTATGTGTATTTATATTGATTCCCAAGAGATTGTTTGTTCTTTGCTGCAGATAGTTGGAATAAATAAAGTGACTGAAAAAGAGTTGTTTGTTAACTCTATAGCTTATTTGTTTCTGTAGCTTATCTTCTAAATATTTAATGTATGTAGAATTTATGTTTTGTTTTCAAATGACTAATTTTAAAAAAGTTTCAGTCCTAATATTCCACTTTTATTCTTCAGATGATTGCAAAAGGGAAAAATGCATCTGAACTGTTTCCTGCTGTTGTGAAGAATGTGGCCAGTAAAAATATTGAGGTACTGTTTTGCTTCATAATTTTCATGATTCCTTTTGTTGTGAAAGAATCATATACTTTTCAGTTACTTTGAAACACAACATATTATAAGATACTTGTGTCACTAGATTTTCCATACAATTACAATGTCCATAATCTTAAATAGGTGAAATAGAATACAAAGTAGACAATCTTAGCTTTGGAATTTTGGTGGAGAATATGAAAAGTAAAATTGAGATTAATTCACCTGGGTGAAGGGTGGTAACTTGCTGAATATTCTTAGAAGCCAGTTTAGTTGAAATTCTGCTCTAGGGACTTAATTGTAAGATACCATTATGCCCAGTGAAACAGACCTAAATTCCTGCAGTATCAGGGCAGGGATTGAACCCAGGTGTTGTAACTCCAAATCTAGTGCTCTTCCTGGAGCATCTTAATTCTGATAGACCTTGCCTCAGTATAGTAGGAGGTGAGCAGAAGGCAGGATGTGGTGGGAGCCTTCAATTATTGGTCCCTGTATAGCCTTGTACATGGAATTTGAAACAGAGGAATTCACAGAACTTTGAGGCCAAGGTAGTTAATGTTAGGTCACATGGACTAATGACTTCTAATAGAGTGCAAAAGAAAAATATGAGCCAGTGTGGAAACCATTGAGAAAGATGAGTAGTATGAAAAGTTCAATGAAGAGAATTAGAGGTTGATCTGAGCAAATGCCTTGTATTTCAAAAGAACAGAAGGTTGTAATGAAGATTGAATGGCCACATCTGTCATGAGACTCAACTTCAACTGATGTTGGGTAGTGATTGTCTGGGGGTATGTTGGAAGTGTTTTTGAGGAGGGTGTGTTTACTCAGTAGGAAGTGGTGATATCTGCATGAGAATGAAAATGCCAGCACACATGTTTCATATTTGCCCATGCTAGCAACTGTGAGCATCAAGAAATAAGCCTAGTCCTCTTTTTCTGTCTGGTAAATTTGGGAGAAGCAGCAGTCTCCACTGACGAATATTTTCAAGGACCTGGTGACATCAGGGGCAGGTTGTTTTAGGTGGAGGGAAATGGAGTATAAGTAGTAGAAATTAAAGATAAAGGGAAGTTTTTTCACATATAATCTAGTATTATTAATATTACTCTTGAAGCTGTACCTCTTTATTCTGTAGGTGCTTGCTCTAGGGGCTACAATATATATATTTAACTTACTACAGTCTACCACTAGGATTTACATACACATTTTTAAGTTATCACTGTCTAGTTTCAAATAATTATACCCCTTCGTATATTCTTACATCAGTACATTTCTATTTGCTCCCTCCAGTCTGTTCCCATTTTATGCATTTTACTTCTAAATATGCTAAAGCACCCTAAATACATGGTTATTATTATTATTTATTTTATTTTATTTTTGCGGCACGCGGGCCTCTCACCACTGTGGCCCCTCCCACCGCGGAGCACAGGGGACGCGCAGGCCCAGCGGTCACGGCTCATGGGCCCAGTCGCTCTGTGGCATGTGGGATCCCCCCAGACCGGGGCACGAACCCGCGTGCCCCGCATTGGCAAGCGGACTCCCTACCACTGCGCCGCCAGGGAAGCCCCCATGGTTATTATTTTTACTTTAAAGAATCAGCTTTTCCCCCGCTCCTCCCGCAGGATGAGGCGAGCAGGCCTGGGTGAAGGAGTACCTCCTGGCAACTATGGGAACTATGGCTATCCTAATAGTGGGTATAGTGCCTGTGAAGAAGAAAATGAGAGACTCACGGAAAGTCTGAGAAACAAAGTAACTGCTATAAAATCTCTTTCCATTGAAATAGGCCATGAAGTTAAACATCAAAATAAATTATTAGCTGAAATGGATTCACAGTTTGATTCTACAACTGGATTTCTAGGTAAAACCATGGGAAAACTGAAGATTTTATCCAGAGGGAGCCAAACAAAGCTGCTGTGCTATATGATGCTGTTTTCATTGTTTGTCTTTTTTGTCATTTATTGGATTATTAAACTGAGGTGATGCAAGTAACTGTGAGTTTGGAACTTGTTCCAACTTAACGGCTTGGAGTACCACTTTAGTAAAAAAATCAGCATCAAAACATTCCTAAATTTCAAATAATACCATGGCTTTTTCCATCAAAGATTACTGAATTTTACTTGTTTTATAAATCACATTAGATAATACAGTGCTCTTTGAATACTGTTTCTTAATGATTCCTTTTTTTGCCCCTATTTTCAGGGTATTGAGATGTTATGAGGTCAGTCTGGCCCTAATAAGTTTTTTTCCTGTTTTTTGCTGTCAGGTTAAATAGCAGTATAATATCCTGTTGTTACCATAAATGCAGGTTTACGTTCCACATAAAGAAACTTAGTGGGAAAATAACAATGCCTGGAGAGCCTTGTGCTGAGCTCTTGAGGTGGTGAGAAAGTTTGTGATGGATGGTGAATGTATTTTCCTGAACTGTCATCGCCCCTGATGATGTACTCTCCTTTCCTCCTTTATTTGGTTAAAATTGTAGGCTGATTTCTTTTTACCTACAGTTTTCCTAATAATTTTTGATGATATGATTCTTCTTCCGCTTCTGCCCAAGGACCTCATTCTTTAATAAAACTTGTTATTTTGGCATATTTCTAGTAAGGTTCAAAACAAATGTGTACCCGTATAGTTGTCATTTTCTATTAACTTTATATATATACCATTGACTTGGCTTATAGTAGTTTTATGATTTTAGCTACTTAGGCCATTTGGTTATCATTTATGACAATAATGTGAAGCTAAAGTAATTGCTAAGCTCTTAATGGAAATAAAATGTTCAAGAAAAAAAAAGAATCAGTCATCTTTTTAAAAGATTATCAAAACATAATTAACATGTTACAGACTTCTCACTTTTAAAGTGTACAATTCAGTGATGCATAGTGTATTCACAGAATTGTGCAATCATCACCACCATCTAATTCCACAACATTTTTATCACCTCAACAAGGAACGTTATATTCATTAGCAGTTACTCCACAACACCCCCTGGCCCTAGGCAGCCATTAATTTACTTTTTGTCTCTATGGATTTGCCTACTCTGGGCATTTCATATAAATTGAGTTATACAGTATGTGCTTTTGTGTCTGACTTCTTTCACATAGCATAATGTTTTCAAGGTTCATCCATGTCATAGTATGTATCATTACTCTATTGCTCGTTTTTTGCTGAATAATATTCTATTGTATGGATATACTGCATTTTGTTTATTCATCAGTTGATGGACATTTGGGTTGTTTCCACTTTTTGGCTCTTGTCAGTAATGTTGCTGTAAACATTCTGTAGAAGTTTTTGTGTGCACATATGTGTTCATTTCTTTTGGATATATACCTTGGAGTGATATTGCTAGGTCATAAAATAACTTTGTGTTTAACATTTTGAGGAACTTCAAAACTGTTTTCCACAGCAGCTGTAACCATTTTATTTTATTTTATTTTATTATTATTATTATTTTTTCAGTACGCGGGCCTCTCACTGTTGTGGCCTCTCCCGTTGCGGAGCACAGGCTCCAGACGCGCAGGCCCAGCGGCCATGGCTCATGGGCCCAGCAGCTCTGCGGCATGTGGGATCTTCCCGGACCGGGGCACGAACTGGCAGGTGGACTCTCAACCACTGCGCCACCAGGGAAGCCCAACTGTAACCATTTTATATTTCCATCAGCAATGTATGCGAGTTCTGATTTCTCCACATCCTCACCAACACTTACTTTCCTTTTTTTAAAGAAAAATTGTCTGTCTTTTAGATTGTATACTGTAGTGGGTATGAAGTGGTATCTCACTGAAATTTTGATTTACATTTCCTTAATAGAAAATTGTTGAGAATCTATTGGCCAGTTGTATATCTTCTTTAGAAAAATGTCTATTCAGATCCTTTTCCCATTTTATAATTGGGTTGTTGGTCTTTTTATTGTGTATTTTTAACAGTTTTTTATGTATTCTGAATACTAGACCCTTATCTGATGTATGATTTGCAACTATTTTTCTCCTATTTTGTGGGTTATCTTTTTATTTTCTTGATAATGCCCTTTGAAGCACAGAAGTTTTTAATTTTGGTGACAGCTATTGATATATATATATATTTTTGCTTATGCTTTAGATGTCATATCTAAGAAACTGATGCTTAATTCAAGGTCACAAAGATTTACACTTGTCTTTTTTTTCTAAGAGTTTTATATTTTTAGCTTTTATATTTAGGACTGTGATCCATTTGGGGTTAATTTTCGTGTATGGTGTCTTCATGAAACTACTGATCTGCTTTCTGTCAGTATAGTTTTGTCGTTTCTAGAATTTTTTATAAATCAAATCATACAGTATAGAAGCTGTTGTGCTGACTTCTTTTACTTAGGCTACTGAGATTCATCTGTGCTGTTTCATGTGTTCATGTTTTGTTCCTTTTTTTTGCTATAATATGGATATTTCACAGTTTTTAAATTTACCCATTGAAATACACTTGGGTCGAATAAAACCCTATTTATGGGCATATATTTTAATTTTTCTTGGGTAAATACCTAGGCTTAGATGTGTTGCATTGTCTGGGAAGAATATGTTTAGTTTTTATAAAATAGTACCATGTAGTTTTCCAAAGTGGCTGTGCCCTTTGCATTCCCACCAGCAGTGTGTGGAGTTCCAGTCAGCTCATATCCCTTTCAACACTTGATCTTGTTAGAATCTGACTTCAACCGTTTTGGTGGATGCGTAATGGTGTTTCACTGTGCCTTTAATTGCATTTTCCTGATACTTTGTGGTGTTGAGCATCTTTTCATGATCTTTTTGATCAGTCGTAAAACTTCTCTAAAATATCTGTTCAGATCTTTAACCTATTTTTAATTTTTTTGTTTAGAGTATAAAAATTCTTTATATATTCTGATACAAGCCTTTTGTCAGATTGATGGTTATTTACTATTATTTATTTTTCCTAGTCTGTAGCTTGCCTTTTTGTTTTCTTAATGTCTTTCAAAGAATAAACGTTTGATTTGATAAAGTACATTTTATCAGTTTTCTTAGTTATACTTGAGGCTTTTTTGTGATCTGCTTGATAAATCTTTGCCTAACCTAATGTTATGAAGATTTCTCCCAGTTTGTTCTAAAAGTTTAAATAGTTTTAGCTATTAAATTTTGCACTATGATCCATGTCAGGGGAGAATCCCAAGACTACTCACAGGTTCCCTCATTCTTTGGGCTAATCCACAGGATCTCAGGTTATAGTCAGATTCATAGCTATGACTTATTACACTGAAAAATGCACAACAAAAATTAGGTACTGAAAGAGGTGCGTGAAGTGAAGTCCAGAGAAAACCAGATGCAAGCTTCTAAGAAGCCTCCCCAGTGATTTTCCCTGTGACATTCGATTCCTCCAGCATCACCTCTGACAAAATGTGTGAAGTGTGTCTACTAGGAAAGTTCATAAGAGACTCAGTGCCCAAGTCTTTATTGGGGGCTGCTCGTGTACCCATTAACTGGCTAGCATATTCCAGAATTGCAGACTATCAGAAAGTAAGCACATGTTCAGCATAAACCATATTGTTTTTATGTAAACCACTCTTATCAGTTAGGGAATGGCGGCAATACCTCTGAAGTTCAAGTTCCCAGACAACAGTCAAGGCCAACTTTATAAGTAGGCTTTCTAAGGATAGCAATCTCTGGCCTACTGTTTTAACTCTTTACTACAGAATCATTTCAAATTAGATTTTAAAAAATTAAAGTATAATTGACTTACAATATAAAATTATTTTGAGGTATACAGCATCATGATTCGATATTTTTATACATTACAAAATGATCTTGACAATAAAGTCTAATTACCATCTGCTGCCATACAAAGTTATTACAGTATTATTGACTATATTCCCTATGCTGTACATTACATGACTTATTTATTTTATAACTGAAGTTTGTACCTCTTAATCTCCCTCACCTATTTCACTCATGCCCCCCTGCCCCTTTCCCCTCTGACAACCACCAGTTTGTTCTCTGTATCTGTGAGTCTCTTTCTATTCTATTTGTCCATTTGTTTTGTATTTAGATTCCTTATATATGTGAAATCATATGGTATTTATCTTTCTTTGTCTGACTTATTTCACTTAGCACAATACCTTCTGGATCCATACGTGCTGTTGCAGATTTCATTCCTTTTTATGGCTAATATTCCATTGTGTGTGTGTGTGTGTGTGTGTGTGTGTGTACACACACATCTTCTTTATTCATTCATCTATCGATGGATACTTAGGTTGCTTCCATATCTTAGCTATTGTAAATATGCTGCAATGAATATAGGGATCATGTATCAATATCTTTTTGAATTAGTGTTTTTGTTTTCTTCGAATGTATACCTACCTAAGAGTGGGATTGCTGGATTGTATGATAGTTCTATTTTTAATTTTTTGAGGAACCTACATTCTGTTTTCCACTGTGGCTGCACCAACTTACAATCCCACCAACAGAGCACAAAGGTTGCCTTTTCTCCACATCCTCACCAATACTTGTTACTTGCTGTCTTTTTTTTTTTAAGTTTGTTTGTTTATTTATTTATTTATGGTTGTGTTGGTTCTCTGTTGCTGGGCACAGGCTTTCTTTAGCTTTGGAGAGCAGGGGCTACTTTTCATTGCAGTGCGCGGGCTTCTCACTGTGGTGGCTTCTCTTGTTGTGAAGCGTGGGCTCTAGGCACGCGGGCTTCAGTAGTTGTGGCACACGGGCTCTAGAGCTCAGGCTCGGTAGTTGTGGTGTGTGGGCTTAGTTGCTCCGCAGCATGTGGGATCTTCCAGGACCAGGGCTCAAACCCCTGTCCATTGCATTGGCAGGCACCAATAACCTGTGGTGCGTAACCACTGCACCACACCACAGGGAAGTCCTTTATGTACTTTTTAAAATTCTTTTTTTAATTGAAGTATAGTTGATTTACAATGTTGTGTTAATTACTGCTGTACAGCAAAGTGATTCAATTATATGCACACACACACATAAATATACATTCTTTTTTTTAAATATTCTTTTCCATATGGTTTATCATAGGACAATGAATATAGTTCTCTGTGTTATACAGTAGGACCTTGTTGTTTATTCATTATATGTAAAAGTTTACATCTGCTAACCCCAAACTCCCACTCCATCCATCCCCCTAAAAATATTTTCTTATTTTATGATTTCTTTTTTGACTTATGGTGTATTTAGAAGTATGTTGTTTAATTTCCAGATATTGGGGGAGGGTTATCTCATTATCTTATATTGTTATTGCTTTGTAATATAATTCCTTTTTAGTCAGGAAACATCATTGTCTTAAAATTTTATGAAGACTTGTTTATAGCTAATCATTTAGTTTGTTTTGGTATGCATATCACGTGCAGTGGAAAAAGAATGTGTATTCCACTGTTGGTTGTAATGTTCTATAAATATTATTTAAGCAAATGTGTTGTTTAGATTTTTAAAATGTTTTTACTGACCTCTTGTCTAGATGTTCTACCAGTTGCTGAGACACGGATCTTAAATCTCCCAATCATGATCCTGGAACTGTTTATTTTTCCCTTTAATTTAGTCATTTTTTGCTTATATTTTGAAGCACTCCTATTAGGCATAGCTCTTTTCAGGTGTTCCTGATGAATTGCCCCTTTATCCTAAAATAAAGCTTTCTTTTTCTCTGGTAATACTTTACTGTCTTAAAGTCTATTGATTTCTTGTTATTAATATTGTCATTCCAGCCTTCTCATCTCTTTGTATGGTATATCCTGTTTTCATTCATTTGTTCCTAGCCTGTGTCTTCATATCTATTTGTGTCTCTTATTGACAGCATCTAGTTCCATGTTTTTCCCACCCATTCTGTCAGTCTCTGCCTTTTAATCGGAGTGTTTATTCTGTTAACACTTGATGTATTTATTGATGTGGTTGGATTTGAGTGTAGTATTACATGATTTCTTTTTTTAAATTTGTCCCCTTTATTTTTGTTCCTCTCTTCTTCTTTTCCTCTTTTTTATAGAGGAAATCACACTTAAATTTTTCCTGTTTTTATTTTTAACCTGTACTTCTTTGCAGTTTTTTTAAGTGTTGGCTGTATCCATTCTTAACTTTTCACAGTTGGATTATAGTTAATGTTGCACTTCTTCACATAAAATATAGAAATCTTGCAACTGTATACATCCATATCTCTCCTTTTATGTTTTAGTTATTAATTTATCAGATTTATATAAGTTAAAAGTATCATAAGGGACTTCCCTGGTGGTACAGTGGTTAAGAATCCTCCTGCCTGTGCAGGGGACACGGGTTCGAGCCCTGGTCCATGAAGATCCCACATGCTGTGGAACAACTAAGCCCATGCGAGCCAAGCTCACAGCTACTGAGCCTGCGCTCTAGAGCCCGCGAGCCACAGCTGCTGAGCCCGCATGCCACAACTACTGAAGCCTGTGTGCCTAGAGCCCATGCTTCACAATGAGAGAAGCCACCACAATGAGAAGCCTGTGCACCACAACTAGAGAAAGCCCGCCTGCAGCAGAGAATACCCAACACAGCCATAAACAAACAAACAAATAAATAAAAAATAAGCAAGCAAGCATCATAAGGCAGTACAATTTTTCCTTTAAATATCAATACTTATGACATAAAGAAATTAAAAGGAAAAACAGAAAAGAGTATTTATCATTTATTAAGATATTTATCATGTCCAGTGTTCCCTTTGAGTTCTAAGGATCCAAATTTCTATCAGTATCATGATCCTCCTGCCTTAAAAACTTTTGTTGGCTTTTTCTATAATGGAGGTCTGCTAGTGATGAATTCTCTTACTTTTATCTGAAAATGTTTGCATTTTACCTTCATTCCTAAAGAATTATTTCATTGGTCATAGACTTCTGGATTAATAGTTTCGTTTTGTTTCAGCATTTTAAAGATGCTTTGAAGACTCTTCTGCCCTCCATAATTTCTTATGTAAAGTCCCTGTTAATTGGATCATTCATCTTCCCATGTAATTTGTAATTTTTCTCTTGACACTTTCATGTTTTACTCCATCTTTGGCTTTTGGTAGTTTGACTTTGGTGTACCTTGGTGTGATCTTATTCCTGTTCATTTGGTTTTGTGTGTGTTGAGCATCTTAGTTCTAAAAATTACTGTCTTTGATCAAAAGTAGGAAATTTGGGGCCATTATTTCTTTTCTTTTTTTTCTTTCTATAAATTTTTTAATTTTTATTTTTGGCTGCATTGGGTCTTTGTTGCTGCACACAGGCTTTTCTCTAGTTGGGGCGAGCGGGGGCCACTCTTTGTTGTGGTGTGCGGGCTTCTCATTGGGTGACTTCTCTTGTTGCAGAGCATGGGCTCCAGGCACGCAGGCTTCGGTAGTTGTGGCACACGAGCTCAGTAGTTGTGGCTCGCAGACTCTAGAGTGCAAGCTCAGTAGTTGTGGCTCACAGGCTTAGTTGCTCCACAGCATGTGGTATCTTCCCGGACCAGGGCTCGAACCCATGTCCCCTGCATTGGCAGGTGGATTCTTTTTTTTTTTTTTTGCAGTACGCAGGCCTCTCACTGTTGTGGCCTCTCCTGTTGTGGAGCACAGGCTCCGGACGCACAGGCTCAACGGCCATGGCTCATGGGCCCAGCCGCTCCACGGCATGTGGGATCTTCCCAGACCGGGGCACGAACCCGTATCCCCTGCATTGGCAGGCAGACTCTCAACCCCTGCGCCACCAGGGAAGCCCGGCAGGTGGATTCTTAACCACTGTGCCATGAGGGAAGCCCTGGGCCATTCTTTCTTCAGATAGTATTTGCCCCCTTCTCCTTTCTCTTTCTGGTATTGAAATTACATACATGTTATATTGTTTTATTTTTATCTGACAATGTATGAAACATTGTTGGTTTTTTAGATCTTTTGTGTGTGTGTGTAGTTTACATTAGGTAATCTTTACTCACCTGTTTTCAAGTTTGCTTACTCGTTCTTCTGTCCTCTCCATTTGATTAAGTACATTCATTTTTATTTTAGAAATTGTATTTTTTCATTTTAGAATTTCAGTTTGTCCCTTTTTTTATCCTTTCTGTTTCTTTGCTGAGATTTCCTCTATTCTTTCTTAATGGAAAGCACATTTTCTTTTACTTAAGTGTAATAGTAACTCTAAAATCCTCACCTGCTGGTTCTAGTATGTTTTTCTCAGGCTTTCGTTTAGTTAATTTCCTTTCCTTGTGTGCATATGTTCCATTTTTTTAGTTTTTCATATATTGGGTAATTTGAGTTGTATCTTTTGACATTATGAATATTAAATTATGTTGATTCTGTATTCTTTTATATTTACTCCATAGGTGGTGCTTTTGTTTTAGAAAGCAGTTATTTTGACAGGGTTCAAATTGCAAATTCTGTTGCTTAGGCAGCAACTTCAGTCTCATATTTTTTGTCTTTTGCTGAGCTGCTTTGAGTCTATTCTGAGCTTGCATGGTTCAGGAGTTTGACAGATGTGGGTAGAGATTACTTGAAGAGTAATTATGATTCATATTGTCCTGATTTTTGTTTAAATTGTGTTGGGTTTTCTTGTGATGCACAATTAAGTTATATGGAATCACTTGATTCTTTCAAAGCATACTTTTAATCTTTAGTAGGGGATATGGAAACACCTTTAGTCTAGACTAATGTAATCCCACTATTAAAGCAATGCCCTTCTTAGGATTCTGCTCAATGATACATGTATTTATGAGATACTTTCTCTCTGGCTGGTGGGAATATGAACTTTTCCTAGCTTTTTGTGATCTTTGAGACCTGTTCTGCCTACTTCTTTCCAGTGTTTTTTGGTCTGGCCGCAGGTAGTTTCATCTTACTCATGTGCATGACAGTGCTTAGCCCACAGTATGATGGTACTTCTCTCCAGAATGCATTCTCCCTCTCTCTCGCTGAAGTGCCCTCCTCTTTGTTATTCTGCTCTGCAAATTCTAGCAACCTTGGCCTCTGTGAACTTTGATCACTGTCTCCTCAGCACAGTGAGTCTTCTGGATTCTGTTTGAGTTGCCTCCCTTTCCTGGTAGACTCACCCTCAGTTGAAGGCTCACCTTGATTTTTTTCCCTCTCTCAGGGCTCACAGTAATGTGCTGCCTGTTTTCCAACATATGAAAACTTCTTTTTCATTTTTTGCCCCTGATTTTCTGTTTCATTAAGGTAGGAAGGGTAAATCAGATCTCTCAGTTACTATTTCTAAATTATAGCTTTATATCATAATCTGTAAATATTTTTAAAACCTTAAAATATACGGAATGTTATCAGTCAAATGAAAACATTAGTCTCAGTTTTCCCTACTTTCCATGCAGAATTTTCGATTTGTAACTGGTGACATACTTGAAAATTCTCTTTCTCTTTTCCGTCCTTACATCAGAGTTCTGTAACGGTGTCTTGTAATGCTTTATAGCCAGAATATACCGAGTGGACCACATGTCATTAGCAGTTTTATAGTCAGTACTTAAGTATTTATAGTTTGAAAAACAAGGCATTTTCTAATGAAAAGATTGCATCGGTACAAGAAAAACAGAGTGTATAAAATAATCATCACCTGAGAATGATGGTAGAATTTTTTAAGTGGAGCAATAAGATCAGCCAGGTCACACTTCATTTGTATTATACAAGCACAAGGTTGATATGATGTAGACACTAAGCTATTATTTTTACACTATGCAGTAGATTGGGTGTTACTGTGTCTCATATAAGGAAAGTGAGTAGTTTAAATAATCTTGCATTTGTATGTTCAAAATCTGGAAAAGTACACTGAAGTATATGTTATACATTTTCTGGAGTACACATTTCTATATACAAAATGAATTATTTTCCTATCATCTTAACTTTTTTATTAGAATAACTTATATTATAGAATTTTAAAGATATGTACTTTAAACCTACTTTTTAGATACATTTTAAAGTACACTTCATTTTTTTGTTAGGTAGTAAGTACATTACATATTTCAGATATTGAAATATCTGAATTTTGCTGCCAAAATGAATAGGCATCATAAAGTGAATTTGACTAACTTGGGTAAATTAAAATCAAAACACTTGTACACTTATTGCCAACTTAGGAACTAAGATAAATTAATTAATATTGGATTTAAATAACTTGATAAACCATCCTTTCTAAGATTCTAATTAATGGGAGAAGTCTAGACTGCACATGTAATCTTATAGTATTTGCAGAGTTTACTTAAGATTAATTTAGTAGATATTTATTAAGCACTATTTATGTGCTTGTTTCCATGTAAATATAATTGAGTTATTTGTAGTGAGGTGGATGGACCTAGAGACTTGTCATACAGAGTGAAGTAAGTCAGAAAGAGAAAAACAGATACTGTATGCTAACACATATATATGGAATCTAAAAAAAAAAAAAAGGTTCTGAAGAACCTAGGGGCAGGACAGGAATAAAGATGCAGATGTAGAGAAGGGACTTGAGGACACTGGGAGGGGGAAGGGTAAGCTGGGGCCAAGTGAGAGAGTGGCATGGACATATGTACACTACCAAATGTAAAATAGATAGCTAGTGGGAAGCAGCTGCATAGCACAGGGAGATCAGCTCGGTGCTTTGTGACCACCTAGAGGGGTGGGATAGGGAGGATGGGAGGGAGACGCAAGAGGGAGGCAATATGGGGATATATGTATATGTATAGCTGATTCATTTTGTTATACAGCAGAAACTAACACACCATTGTAAAGCAATTATACTCCAATAAAGATGCTAAAAAATAAATAAATAAAAAGTTTATTTAAAAAATTAAAAAAATATATATATATAATTCTGAATTGATAGTTCAGTTAAACTGTCTGACTTGTTATGGCCATGTTATCTTAGCTTCTAATTTGATATATACATTAGTTTTATGGCTTCTGGTATAAGAAAGTTCAAGTAGCTGAAAAAGAAAAATCAAGATTTCACTTAGGAAATTTGTGAGCTGTAGGTAAATCTTGTCTTAGCGTTACTGGGAATAGAGTCTCTCAGTAGCAACAATGATTGCTAACACTTAAAAAATGCCATCTGTGCTAGGCTGTTAATGCCTTACTTATATCAACTCATTTTATCCTCACAAATAGCCCTGTGGAGTTGGTTCTTTCATTTTCCATATTTTCTGTATGAGGATAAGGTAGCAGAGAGGTTAGATTATCTGACCACGGTTACATAGCTACTATGTGGCAGTCAGAATCTAAAGCCAGGTAGCTTGGCTTCAGAAATCATTTTAGGTCATTCCCCTTTTAGAGCCATCCTTTCTGTTTGATTCCTTCCTCCTCTTTCTTCTTTAGTGTCTTTGACCTCTTATCATCATCTGGTATTAGATATCCTTTGGAGGTATCTGGCATTGGTATAATTTTTTTTAAACTTTATTTTATTGAAGTATAATTGATTTACAATGTGTTAATTTCTGCTGTACAGCAACATGATTCAGTTATACATATGTATACATTCTTTTTCATATTCTTTCCCATTATGGTTTATCACAGGATATTGAATATAGTTCCCTGTCCTGTACAGCAGGACCTTGTTGTTTATCCATACTGTATAACAGTTTGTATCTGCTAAGCCCAAACTCCCAATCCATCCCTTACCCTCTCCCCTCCAGTTTGGCAACCACAGGTCTGTTCTTTATGTCTGTGAGTCTCTTTCTGTTTCATGGATAAGTTCATTTGTGTCACATTTTGGATTCCACATGTAAGTGACATCATATGGTATTTGTCTTTCTCTTTCTGATTTACTTCACTTAGTATCATAATCTCTAGGTCCATTCATGTTGCTGCAAATGGTATTATTTAATTCTTTTTTTTATGGCTGAGTAGTATTCCATTGTGTATACCTACAACATCTTGTTTATTCATTCGTCTGTCGATGGACATTTAGGTTGTTTCCATGTCTTTGCTATTGTGAACAGTGCTGCTATGAACATAGGGATGCGTGTATCCTTTCAAATTATAGTTTTGTCTGGGTATATGCCCAGGAGTGGGATTGCTGGATCCTATGGCAGCTCTATTTTTAGTTTTTTGAGGAACCTCCATACTTTTTTCTAGAGTGGCTGTACCACTTTACATTCCCACTAACAGTTTAGGAGGGTTCCCCTTTCTCCACACCCTCTCCTGCATTTGTTATTTGTAGATTTTTTTTTAAAGAATCAATTTTATCTATCTATCTATCTATCTATATCTATTTATTTATTTATGGCTGTGTTGAGTCTTTGTTGCTGCACATGGGCTTTCTCTAGTTGCATCGATCAGGGCCTTCTTTTCCTTGCCATATGCAGACTTCTTGTTGCGGTGGCTTCTCTTGTTGTGGAGCACGGGCTCTAGGCATGTGGGCTTCAGTAGTTGTGGCTTGCGGGCTAGAGCACAGACTCAGTAGTTGTGGCACACAGGCTTAATTGCTCCATGGCATGTGAGATCTTCCTGGACCAGGGATCGAACCTGTGTTCCCTGCATTGGCAGGCGGATTCTTAACCACTGCTCCACCAGGGAAGTCCTTGTAGATTTTTTTAATGATGGTTATTCTGACTGGAGTGCGATGGCACCTCATTGTAGTTTTGATTTGCATTTCTCTAATATTTAGTGATATTGAGCACCTTTTCATATGCCTGTTGACCATCTGTATGTCTTCTTTAGAAAAATGTCTATTTAGGTCTTCTTCCCATTTGGGTATAAATTTTTTATGTTTTAGATGTGGGTAGAAATGACCAAGTCCTGAGATATTGGTAATAAGTTATGCTGTAAATAGTTCACTCTGGAATTCCAGTCTTGTTGTAAACAGAAAATTCTGTACTGTTTATTATTTATTCAGAGCTGTTTGTAATGTTCAGATAGTTATCAACAGTAGAACTTTTCTATTCATCTTTATCCTTTACAATCAGATTCTGGTATGCTATCTAATGTTCTGTAACAAAAATGTCACTATAAACATAATTACAGTAGTCTCCCCTTCCTTGTGGTTTCACTTTCCACAGTTTCAGTTACCTGTGGTTAGCAGTCCAAAAATATTAAATGGAAAATTCTGGAGATAAACAATTCATAAGTTTAAATTGCACACTATTACGAGTAGTGTGATGAAATTTTGTGCCGTTCTGTCTGGGATCCCCAACCATTGACATTATCTGCTCCTGACATCTAACCATCGACACTGTCATGTTCAGTGATCCAGGATCACCTAGAGCAGATGATCCTCCTTCTGATGTACCATGAGAGGGTCAATAGTAGCCTAACTCTGCATCACAATGCCTACTTCATTCACCTTGCTTCATCTTATCACATAGACGTTTCATCATCTCACATCACCACAAAAAGAAGGGTAAGTGCAGTCCAATATGAGAGAGAGAGAAAGAGAGAGAACACATTCACATAACTTTTATTTAAGTATATTCTTACAACTGTTCTATTTTATTACTAGCTATTGTTGTTAGCCTCGTACTGTGCCTAATTTATAAATTAAACTTTATCATAGGTATCTGTGTATAGGAAAAAACGTAGTGTATATAGAATTTGGTAGTGTCCATAGTTTCAGGCATCTACTGGGTGTCTTAGAACGTATCCCCCACAGATAGAGGGGGACTACTCTATTGATCTATTTGTTTTGGATTTTTTTTGTTCTTGAAATACCTTGTTAGTTCTTGGAAACATGCTTAATCCTCTAATGTTGTGGGAAAACTGACATAGGCTTCTTAAAATTTGTGTTCAGAATTGATTGATGTTTCATTGCTATCAAGTACAAAATTTCATTTTTACCAGTACATACTGCCTTAGACACACAGTTGAGCCGTACGTCATCTGCCATTCGATGTCAAATGATACCAAAAGTGACCTAGTAAGCTATAGTACTAAAATAATCAAAGGTTTAGTCAATAACTCATGAAGTTTGATGTGCTAGTATTGATAAACTAATTAAACAGATCTGCCTGTGTTCTTCCAGCCTACTGGGGCTCTGCTATGATTAGCTTTACAGCAAGGAGTATTGTAACACTGAATGAAAGTAACTGATAAGAGAATGGTGTAGTCACGGAACTTTAAGTACTCCCATTTCTGATCACAGAATGGTGTCAGGGAAAGTAGGCTTTCTCTGCAAACCTGCAGCCGGTCAGTGCATAGGCCTCTTGTGGTCAATTTTGATTGATTCTTAGAACTAGAACAAATTTAGTGTTTTGCAACCTTCTGTGATTTAATAATGTTATGCTTTTTGCTATAACAGTCACAATAATCCTTCTCCAATAGTGAGTAATTATAGCAGTGCCTGGTAGCTCAGCTGTGGTTTGAACGTTTCAGTGTTGCCAGTATAAACTCCTGGATATATTCTGGAGTTCATAATTCACCTTTAAAAGTTGGCTGTACAGTTAAGTAAATAAAGGTGTTGCTGAGAAAATACATCCCAAGAAGATGAGGGTGTGGGTGGATCCTAACCCATTCTTGTTTCAAAAGTTTCCTGAGAACTGTAGACTGGGATCTGAATATAATTGGTAAAGAGAAAGAATATTTTAAATGATTAATTTTCTAAAAAACCCCCACAAGTTAAAGACATTTGAGGCAGTCTTCTTAATACCTTTTGTTTTCTCACAGTATGTTGATGTCCTTTTAGACATCTACTTCATGAATTATATCTATTGGTGGTAAGTTAGGTCCTAGATATAGCAATCTAATGGGAAATGTCTTTTTTTTTTTTTTTCCAGTCTCTCATTGGGCTGTGATGTTTCATTCAGCTGATAATTATTGGGCTTTTACTATATTGCCAGGCTATGTGATAGGTTGTGGGAATATGTAGATTAATAAAGAATGGTTCCTGTACTAAATAACCTCATGTTCATTCCAAGGTGAATTTGAGAAATATCTTATTTAAAATACATCTTGTGTGTTGATTTGATATATTTAAATTGGTATAAATCAGTCAACCAGCAAGTGTTGGTTGCTTTTTGGCACTGTTGTAACTTAGGAACTTTTTTTTTTTTTAACATCTTTGTTGGAGTATAATTGCTTTACAATGAATGGTGTGTTAGTTTCTGCTTTATAACAAAGTGAATCCCAGCTATGCATATACATATATCCTTAACTTAGGAACTTCAAAATCTGGTTGGGGAGAAAATCATTTATAACTCAAACAATTAGATAAGTGCTTCTTAAACTGTGATTTAAGAATTTTTAAAATTTATATTTCCATTTAAATATAATCTAAAATATTGGGTATATTTTGGATCATTTGGTTGCCATCTTGTACACTAGTACCACATAATATTGGAACCCATTTTTTGTATTCTTGTGTGAGAACACTTGATTCCATGATCATTTGAAAATTTCATGGACTTTAAGGGGCCTGAGTGGGTTGATATCATCTGTAGATGAGTGGTCACTTGGGTGAGACTACTTTTGATTGATTGGCACTAAGAGGTGTGTTTCTTTAGAGTGAATTTGTTCCTGATTGGCTAACGTTAAGAAGCAAGGGGCTGTCCCAGATTGGTTGACTTGCAAAAACTTGTTGATTTAGCTGAGTTTTTGTCTATTGAACAGGTTTAAAATAGTTCTGGTGGCTACATGTTGCCAATGCTATAGAAAAAGCCATCATAAGAATGTGGAAACTTAAAAATATTTTCAGTTTCAGATTGTTTATAATGAAAAATTTAAAATACTTTTATAATCAGAGAAAGTACTATTATTCTGTGTTGGAGGATGTCTAGAAAGATGAGATTCACCCCTAAAATGAAAGTGTCTTTATTGTTTTATCTGAACATAAAATTAATATTCATTGTAAAAAAATTAAATAGTATAGAAAGATGTAAAGAGTGAGGGTCACTGGTTAATGCCGTCACCCAGAGATAGTCACTGTTAACATTTTACTATATAAATTTTTTCAACTTTTATGCTTATCTGGTTTGAATCCTGGTTCTTCATTTAATAGATTTCTATATTGGTCAAGTTACTTAACTTCTCTGTGCTTCAGTTTCTTCACCTGTATAACAAGAAAGGTAATACCTGTTCATTGAGTTGTGAATATAAAATGAATTAATCTAAATATAACATGTAGAACAGTACCTGACACATAGTTAAGTATATAAATATTTGCTATTATTACCATATAATGTCCATTCTAAGACATCTGTTTTCTATTTTAAAGTTTATGCAGTTGGGATTTATCTTAACAATTGAGGGTGGCTTACAATTGGCAGATTTTTTTCTTCTTCTCTTTGTGGTCTGTAAAATTATGGTACATCTTACAATTGGTGGTTTATCTTAGAGTGATAAAATACAATATATGTGTATCTATTTTTTATTAACACAGAAGTGCGATCATACAGTGCATACTGTTTTGCACCCTTAAAATTTTTTACAAGGACATATTTTCAACGTCAAGTATAGATTTACTTAATTATATATAGTGACCACATAGTACAGCATTATATGGATGTACTGTAATTTGTTGTACTGTTCCTCTCTTAGTGGAAATTTTATTGTTTCATTTTTGCTTTTGTGGAAGATTTTGATTGGTAGAACTTGGGAGAAAGTAGGATTGATAGAATGAGTGGAGATTGAGACAAAAAGTCAAGTTATATTTGGGGACTCTTCCTTGTTTGACTTTAAAGGAAGATTATGGGCTGTATTGAATACTTAGTTAAGGGTTTTAGGTTTCGTTTTTAAGATTTTGTGGATCTATTCAGCACTGAAGAGTAATTGGAAATATGTTTTTTGTTAGTTTCACCTATAACCCTGTCAATATAGTACAGATGAATCGATTGGTATCATCTTAAAATGGTGTGTTTAGCATTTTATCAATAATGATAAAGATGCAGAAAGTATGTTCATTAAGTTTTCACTTGTGTCCATGAAATTGTGAAGAATAGCAAAATAGGTTGGATTAAAGATTAAGATCTAAAATATCTGAGGAGGGTGCCGTGATGTGTTGAATTTAAGTTGTTGAAAATGTCTATAGGTAAGTGTAAGATATTGCCCTCCTTTTAAAAGAAGAAACCTCACTAGGACAATTACTCGAGTATGGATTGATTTAGTCAGTAGCACATTTGGAAAAAAATATGGTTTTAATCAAGAATTAGTTGTATCTGGGGCTTCCCTGGTGGCGCAGTGGTTGAGAGTCTGCCTGCTGATGCAGGGGACGTGGGTTCGTGCCCTGGTCTGGGAAGATCCCACATGCCGTGGAGCGGCTGGGCCCGTGAGCCATGGCCGCTGAGCCTGCACGTCCGGAGCCTGTGCTCCGCAACGGGAGAGGCCACAACAGTGAGAGGCCCGTGTAACGCAAAAAAAAAAAAAAAAAAAAGAATTAGTTGTATCAGTAGAAACACCTCATCTGGAACAAAATCTTAACTACTTTGTCTTGCTTAGACTTCATTTGTAGTTTGGAGTGCTGTACTGAAAAAAATATAGACAAATTGTGTGAGTTCAGAAGGGAACAAACAGGATGGTGAAGGAACTCAAAACACTGCTGTGTCAAGGGAAACTGGACTGTAAGGGAGAGAAGGCCATGACAGTTGTCTTTAAAGAAGTCCAGATTGGTTACTGTGATATAAAATATGGCCCAGTATAGCACTGTTTTCCTTTTCAGCATTGATTCCACCTATTTCAAGCTACTTCCCCTCATTTCCCATGCTCTTTGAACATTCCATTAACTTTTAGATATATACTTTGGGGATGTATCAGAAAATTAATCAAGCAATGGTATCTGAAGATATTTGAGAAGGGAGATACAAGCTACAAGCAGTGTCAGAAGGAAGCAGTTGATGAATTTCAACTCAAATTCCAATTTTCATTTAATTTTTCTGCTCATCATAATTTTGTTATAAATATAGTGATTAAATTGACTTTGAAAACAGTTTTCAGAACACACTTCCATCCTTTTGGAATTTTTATTACATTAAATTAATATTGTCACACATTATTCTTACTGAGCTGAAAATATCATGTAATGTATATTGGAATGTGACTATTACCATAGAATCAGAGTTGGGCCTCAGAACCTTTTGACAGATGAAGAAACGTAAGCTTCCATACCATATAGTTAGTGGACAGAGCCCAAGGTCTTTATATTATTTGTATCCCTCATTTTGAAAATACTTTTCCAAATCAGTTAATATTTTAATATTCTTGTGTGAGTTTTGCTCAAGAACTCTTTTTTCCCATCAAGAGGAAGGACAACTTGATAGGATATTGCTATTGTGGATTGGATTATTAAAATGCTTATTACTTGACAAGCTTTTTCTGTTTCTATTCATTATCCTACAATACATTATCTTTATTTTACCATCTAGGCTAGCTATGATCAGGTTCAGTTATTTAGTTCAGGTAAGTTGAGTGTGGATTTTAGTATAGAAAATATTAAATTTTTAATTTTCACTCTGGCTAGGATTAAATTATTTTTTCTTATTCACAGATCAAGAAGTTAGTATATGTTTACCTGGTCCGATATGCTGAAGAACAGCAGGATCTGGCACTCTTGTCCATAAGCACTTTTCAGCGAGCTCTGAAGGTAAATAATAGAGTGAGTAGGCAAATAGTTGCAATGTTTCTGCACAGTTGAAGGTGTGTCATTTAAAGAAGTGGAGCAATAATCCACTAAATGGTACAGTCATGTTTTGAAAGAGTTAAAAGGCCTCTCACGGTCCCTATTCAATGCCCTTAGAAAATAATTTATTATTATAATCAACTGGACTTTGCCTTATATGTTTCAGTTTCTGTATGCTCCTTTATGTTCAATATAGTCATTATTGTGCCTCAAAGAGCTCTTCATCATTACACCAACTAGTTGTTGAAAGTGTACAAAGAGGGGACATGACTTTTTTTAAAGATAAAATTTATGACCTGCAGCATTTTGTTATTATGAAACTCTAAAAACCCAGCATGTTTAGTAATATATGCTCAAGTAGAATTATAACCATTACTTTTCTTGTTAAAACATTATTCAGAGAAATAAACATTTATTTAATTCTCTTTTTCCTCAGCCATTTCCATATACTGGGTATTTAAATTAAGTAGCCTTTTTTTTTTTTTTTGCTATTGTTGTATTACATCCTATAAGCACCTGTTAACTGTATCATAAAGATGTATTTGAAATATTGAAAACTTGAAATTTTGATGAATATTTTTGCACTGTCTTTAGGACCCAAATCAACTAATTCGTGCAAGTGCTTTGAGAGTTCTGTCAAGTATTAGAGTGCCAATTATTGTACCTATTATGATGCTTGCTATTAAGGAAGCTTCTGCTGACTTATCACCATACGTTAGGAAGAATGCAGCCCATGCGATACAAAAATTGTACAGGTTGGTACTTTGTAAATAATACCAAAGATCCCTAATGTGTGGAATGTTAAAGCCCCTGGAGGCTTATTTTATTAGCGCTTATAACTAGTCTGTCCTTAAACTAAGTAAACTCAGTGACTGTGTTTCCCCTGGCCACAAACATTCTTTAGACATCTTTAATTTTATTTTGGTTATAGAGACCCTAGGCAGGTTTTTATTGGTGAGCCTGTTAGGGCCTGTGATAATTTATGGATTTTATAACTTAAAAATAATCAGAAATTGAATTATCATTTATATAGTCCATCTCTCATTACACATACACATATGTTATTAGAAAATTAAGATTTTTTTTCCTGTTTATTGCAGGGTAGAATCTTAAGTGTGTTATTGTCTCAACTCACTTTGTTACCCCTTCTTCCGTCTTTTTTTTTTTTTTTTTTCTTTTTCTTTTTGCGGTATGCGGGCCTCTCACTGTTGTGGCCTCTCCCGTTGCGGAGCACAGGCTCCGGATGCGCAGGCCCAGCGGCCATGGCTCACGGGCCCAGCCGCTCCGCGGCATATGGGATCCTCCCAGATCGGGGCACGAACCCGTATCCCCTGCATCGGCAGGCGGACTCTCAACCACTGCGCCACCAGGGAGGCCCCCTTCTTCCGTCTTTGATCCTGCTGTTCCCTTCCTTGCCTGATTCTTTTCCAGAGCTATTTTATTAAATATTATTTTAATACTGATTTTTAAATATAGCACCATACCATATTTATATGATATTTATTAAATTATCGTATGATACCTTGATCTCTGTGGAAAACATTTTGCCTAAATAAAATAATTATTATCTGTAATCATTTGGTATTATTTTCTGTTACCATTTATTCCACAAACTTTTATCAGGATCATTTTGTGTTTCTAGTGTTGTGTTACATGCATAAGATGTATGAAAATGATAGGAGATGTGGTATCACATCCCTATTGAGGGAAAAAAATCAAACGTATGCCAAATAATTAAAGGCAATTTATAATTGAATAAGATATTGCTATATGATAAATATGTACATACAAAGGCACACTAACAATGCCTTTGATAGGATAGGGCTCAGAGATTATCATATAGGGTTTCATAAAGTAAAGATGTAAAGAAATGGCATTAGTTAGGAAAGACTGGAGAAGGGAGTCTGTTGTTGGCATTTGAAAGAATTAAAAGGTTTGAATGTTCAGATAATTATAATGGTCAGTAGTAAACTTATATAATGTTTGTGAAAAGTAAAAAATCATTTTCTTAGGTTAACTGTCAGACAGAGTTATCTCACACTTCTTAGTCATTATCCTTTCTTGTTATCAACTTACAAAATAAGATCCAAGCTCACTACGATAGTTTAAAAGCCCATCACTGGGCTCCATTTAACCTCTCTTTGTCTTGAATTTACAGTCTCGTAGCTCAGTACTGCCTGTTAGTCCTCTACATAAAATGTTTTTATCTCATTACCATCTCTTGTTCCTCCTTTAGTCTCTACCTAGAATATTTCCTACTTTTTCCAGCTCTAAAGTCCAGTTGTTTAAGATTCATCTGAGATGTCACTTCCCAGAAGAAACCCTCCACAACCTTCCTGCCTCCATTGGTGTCCTTCTTCTTTATCCCCATAATCCCTTATATATACCTCCATTATATGGTATGATTATGTTTGGGACTGTCTTTATTAGACTGTCTTACTTATCTTTGTATGCCCATCATTTAGCTTCTCAGTAAATGAACAGTTGAATTCTATGCTAGGAAGAAATTATATTATTTATTTATTTATTTATTTATTTATTTATTTATTTTGCGGTACGTGGGCCTCTCACTGTTGTGGCCTCTCCTGTTGCGGAGCACAGGCTCCGGATGCACAGGCTCAGCGGCCATGGTTCATGGGCCCAGCCACTCCACGGCATGTGGGATCTTCCCGGACCGGGGCATGAACCTGTGTCCCCTGCATCGGCAGGTGGACTCTCAACCACTGCGCCACCAGGGAAGCCCCAGAAATTATATTATTAACAATATTTCAGTGCTTACAGCTGCTGTTTAGATGCATCTGTCAATTCTGTGCGTATGTGGGCCTTTGTTTATATTTCTTGGTTTTAGATGGCAGGTTTTATTATGCATGTCTCTATCAGTAAACTAGAATGGTGCAAAATTCTTATTTGGAAATTCTGTATATTTCTTTTTGACAATTATGTGTCCATGCTCAAAAATGATTGCTATCCTGTTGTTTTCCCCCCAGTTAAAAAAAGATTTTGTGGTTTATCTACTTGCAATTACTTTCTTAAGGCTTTCCAACTTTTTTTTTTTTTTTTGGCGGTACACGGGCCTCTCACTGCTGTGGCCTCTCCCATTGTGGAGCACAGGCTCCCAATGTGCAGGCTCAGCGTCAATGGCTCACGGGCCCAGCTGCTCCGCAGCATGTGGGATCCTCCTGGACTGGGGCACGAACGCACATCCCCTGCATCGGCAGGCGGACTCTCAACCACTGCGCCACCAGGGAAGCCCTCCAACTTCTTTTTAAGAAGTGGATTTGTTCTTTAACTATTTTCTTAATGGTATTGGTATCTGGGTTTAATTAATATGAGCAACTTTAGATAGAAAGATTAGGGCACATCTGTGGGAAAAATCAACCCGTTCCACTTTAAATTTGTTTTCTATTTATTTTTGTCTAGACATAAGTCTCCCCCCACTTTAAAAATTTTTCAATATCCTTGAAATGATTAGCTTCATTTAAAGTTAGAATTAAAGGAAAAAAACCTTAATGTAAATTTTTTTCTTTTTATGGTTTAGCCTTGATCCAGAGCAGAAGGAAATGTTAATTCAAATAATTGAAAAGCTTCTGAAGGATAAAAGCACAGTAAGTAATATCTTTTTATGTCCAAGTAAAATTGTGCTTTATTTACATAGTATCATTTTACTGTTGTATATTTGATATAATTATTCTTATTGATTTTGAGATGGTATAAATATTAATGGAGCTCATTAAAATCCTTGAAGAATAAAAATGTCCAGGTAAAGAGAAAGATTGCATTTGGAATTTTAGTTTGTTACATGTTTCTTCATCAGAATCTGAAGAAGAGAAAGTTGGGGAAAGAAAATTCTTTTCTTAACCTGTGGCTAAATTGTTGACTGCTTTTAAGGTCAGCTTTTTTATTTTAAGCAATGATTTATTAGGATTTTTAAAGGCTGAATCACTTGGGAACAAATAATTATTTTAAAATGGAGTATTCAGTATTAAAGAGATAATGAAAAATTAGAGGAGTGTGTTTTAGTATTACAAGCATTTTTTTTCTTAAATACTATAATGTTTTCATATGTATAATGCTGTTTTATTGGCTCGGTAGAATGATCTTACTGGATAAATTTCCCATCTTTTGGGAATGTACATGTCTCTTCCTCCTTCCTATTCCACTCCTATTCTTTGTGTGTAGTGACATGATAATGAGATCTACAAATAGTGATGCATGGGGTCTCTGAGCAGACCTCTGGAGGAGCTGGTGTAATGGTATCTTTGATGGAGGCTTCTGCACCCATATATATGGCTCAAAACTATTCAGGAAAAGGATTCCAGCTCATCTTAGGATGGTATCACCCAGGTGCACGTATATCTGTATATAGCAGCTATCTGATACAATAACCACTAGACTCATATAGCTATTATTATATGACTTAGCATATGGTCTGTCTTGGAGAATGCTCAGTATGTATTTGAGAGGAGTGTATTGGGTTGGCCAAAAAGTTCGTTAGGGTTTTTCCATAAGATGGTATGGAAAAACCCAACCAAACTTTTTGACCAACCCAATATATTCCGCTCTTTTTGAGTGGAGTGTTCAGTAGATGTCTCTTGGGTGTAATTGGTTTATAGTGTTGTTCAAGTCTTCTATTTCTTTGTTGATCTTCTTTCTTGTGGCTTATTGAAAGCAGAGTGTTGAAGTCTACTATTGCTATAGAGCTGTCTATTTCTCCCTTCAATTCTGTCAGTGTTTACTTCATATACTTAGGAGCTCTGGTATTTGGTGCATCTGTATTTATAATTGTTTTACCTTCCTTTTGTCATTGTAAAATGTCTCAATCTCTAGTAACAGTTTTTGTTTTAAATGGTATCTTGTCCTATTTAAGTACAACTTTCTTATAATGGCTGTTTACATGGTATATCTTTTTCCCTCCTTTTACTCTCAACCTGTTGGTATTTTTTATTTAATGTGTGTCTCCTGTAGACAACATACATTTTTTAAGTCTAGTCTGATGATGTATGCCTTTTGATTAGATTGCCTAATCAGCTGACATTTATTGTTACTATTGATACAGTTGAATTTATAGCTGCCATTATGTTTTTCTAAGTCTTAGGTCTTTTTTTTTGTTCCTCATTCCTCTTCACTGATTTTTTTTTTTTGTATTCAATGGATATGTTGTATATGTTAATTCTTTCAATGATTTTTTTCACTGCGTATTTTTGAAAATGTTGTATTTATCTGAGACTATATTTGGAGACTAGGCCATTCAGCAAATTTCTTTTAGTCTATAATGTAGCAGAAATCTTCATTTCTTCTATAGTGGTTGGCATAATGAAGACAGAGAAAAGAAATTTGATTCCTTTTTGTCTTCTGTATGGCATACTTGTTATCTCCTTCTAGACCCAAATATGAAATCAATATTGTTGATAATTGTGCTTAACTTGATTTTAGTAATAATAAAAAAAACATTTAGTTTCTTCTGTGTTGAAGACATTTGCCAGGTACTGTGGAGAATACTAAGATCTGTAAGAAACAGATCCTTTGTTTTAATGTAGATTGCCATGATTTCTGCTACATAATAAACTAAAAGAAATTGGTTGTATGGCATAGAAATGAAATCTCCGTATATAACGTGTGCATGTCTAACAAGATATAGCATGTCACAGGTAAAAACTACCTTCTTTGGAATTAAACAGAATTGGATTTGTGTTTGAAGTTCCACCACTTAGTAGCTATGTGTTAAGCCTTCATAAGTTTCAACTTGCAAATTTTTAGGGCTTATAATTTCCCATGTATAAAGTTTTTGTTTGTGTTGAAAGAGCTGTTGTATATAAAACCCTTAGCACGTGCCTGACACCATAAAAGGATAAATAAGAAACAAATGACTCAAAAAGAAATGTAAAGAATACAATTTCTTTGTAAATTTAGAATGTCTGTTCTTGGGTTCTGACCATTTATTTCCAAAATACAGTAGAAAAAAATATTGTACTTGTTCATAGTAGGTCTTTAATAGTTGTTGAATAATTGTGAGAATTAATTTGTTAATATTCTTGGTGATAGTAATTAGGTATTTTCTATTATTTTCAGTGTTTTGCTTCCCAAATGGTCTGTGTCATGCTCAGAGTTCATAGGTAGATCCTTTGGGAGCTTTGACTGTCTATCATTTATAAGGCACTCTGCATTTCTAAAGTGTTATATAGGATACGTTTATTTTTTAAAAATTAAAAAAACACCTATATCTATTTTTCTATCCATATGAAACAGCAGTAGTTTATACTGAATCCTCTAATTCCAGAGCAAGAGCACAACGTTCCTTCCAGTGTCCTACCTTTTCATATTTGTAACTTCCTTTTTTCCAACATTAAGAAATGTGACTTGCATTATCCACAATATATTTACTTATTTACTCAGTCCCAGAATGCAGATAAAGTATTGTTTCAGAATTGCTAGCATGTACTCTGCGAAGAGTAGTGAGATGGGGACTACTAATTGAGTTAAATATTGGTTTAGAGTTATATTTATCGTTAGCCTTACTTCTATGAATGCTGTTGTAAATTGAAATCGCTTTATCATTGTATGGTTGAACTTGTTATATTGTTCTTTAAGAAAGCTATTGATTTTCTGTGTGGTAATTTTATATCCTGCTTCTTTACTGAATTCTTTTATTGTTTGATTTAGTTTTATCTTTCAATCTCCATTTGTTTTATTCTAGAAAATAAATCATATCATTTGCAAACAGATAATTTTACTTCCTCTTTTCCAATACCTATGATTTTAATTTTTCTTGTCTAATTATATTGGTTTATAACTTTAGTACAGTGTTCAATAGTAGTGGAGATGGTGGGCATCCTTGCCTTGTTTTAGTTTAAAGGAAATGCCTGTAATGTATCTGTGTTAAGTAAGATGCTGACACTGAGGATTTTCTCTTTATCTTTGAAATATAATAGTTTTACCTGGTGTCTCAGGGTTAGTTGATATGGGTCAATTTTTTTCCTAGTACCCAGTGAGGCTTTTTAAAATATAGATTTAGAAACTATATTATTTCTGGCAAACTGTTGTTGTTGTTGTTGAAGCTTTAAATATTAATTCTGTTCAATTGTTACTTTTTCTTCTTCAGGGATTTCAATTTTCTCTAAGTTGCATTTTCTTTGCCTGTCTTACATTTCAACCATTATCTCTCTAAACCTTTTTACTTCTTTATCTCATTTTCATTCTTTGGTTCTTTTTGTACTTTTCTTTAATGCCCCTTCCTAAATTTTTATTCAACTGTTTTCTGCCAGGGGCACTTTGCAACTTAATTACGATGTCTGGTTATTTCTTTTCTAGTTTCAACTTGTTTCTTCCTGATGTCTTTTAAAGTTCATTTCTGTCGTCTGTTTTTCAATTTCTGATTCCTGTTCATTTTTCTGATCTTGAAATTCTTCTTTGAGGCAACTTAATTCATTTTGAAGTGTTGTATTACAGTTGGGTTTTTGTTGTTGTTGTTTTGCTTCATCATTGATTTTTATTTATTTATTTATTTATTTTTGCTTTATAACAAATTTAATCAGTTATACGTATACATATGTTTCCATATCCCCTCCCTTTTGCGTCTCCCTCCCACCCTCCCTATCTCACCCCTCCAGGCGGTCACAAAGCACCGAGCTGATCTCCCTGTGCTATGTGGCTGCTTCCCACTAGCTATCTACCTTACGTTTGGTAGTGTATATATGTCCATGGCGCTCTTTCACTTGGTCACAGCTTACCCTTCCCCCTCCCCATATCCTCAAGTCCATTCTCAAGTAGATCTGTGTCTTTATTCCCGTTTTACCCCTAGGTTCTTCATGACATTTTTTTTTCTTATATTCCATATATATATGTCAGCATACAGTATTTGTCTTTCTCTTTCTGACTTACTTCACTCTGTATGACACACTCTAGGTCTATCCACCTCATTACAAATACCTCAATTTCATTTCCTTTTATGGCTGAGTAATATTCCATTGTATATATGTGCCACATCTTCTTTATCCATTCATCCGATGATGGACACTTAGGTTGTTTCCATCTCCGGGCTATTGTAAATAGGGCTGCTATGAACATTTTGGTACATGTCTCTTTTTGAATTATGGTTTTCTCAGGGTATATGCCCAGTAGTGGGATTGCTGGGTCATATGGTAGTTCTATTTGTAGTTTTTTTTTTTTTTTTTTTTTTTTTTTTTTTTTTTTTTTTTTTAAAGAAGATGTTGGGGGTAGGAGTTTATTTATTTATTTATTTATTTTTGCTGTGTTGGGTCTTCGTTTCTGTGAGAGGGCTTTCTCTAGTTGTGGCAAGGGGGGCCACTCTTCATCACGGTGCACGAGCCTCTCACTATCGCGGCCTCACCCGTTGTGGAGCACAGGCTCCAGACGCGCAGGCCCAGTAGTTGTGGCTCACGGGCCCAGCTGCTCCGCGGCATGCGGGATCCTCCCAGATCAGGGCTTGAACCCGTGTCCCCTGCATTAGCAGGCAGACTCCCAACCACTGTGCCACCAGGGAAGCCCTATTTGTAGTTTTTTAAGGAACCTCCATACCGTTCTCCATAGCGGCTGTACCAATTCACATTCCCACCAGCAGTGCAAGAGTGTTCCCTTTTTTCCACACCCTCTCCAGCATTTATTGTTTCTAGATTTTTTGATGATGGCCATTCTGACTGGTGTGAGATGATATCTCATTGTAGTTTTGATTTGCATTTCTCTAATGAGTAAAGATGTTGAGCATCCTTTCATGTGTTTGTTGGCAGTCTATATCTTCTGTGGAGAAATGTCTATTTAGGTCTTCTGCCCATTTTTGGATTGGGTTGTTTGTTTTTTTGTTATTGAGCTGCCTGAGCTGCTTATAAATTTTGGAGATTAATCCTTTGTCAGTTGCTTCATTTGCAAATATTTTCTCCGATTCTGAGGGTTGTCTTTTGGTCTTGTTTATGGTTTCCTTTGCTGTGCAAAAGCATTGAAGTTTCATTAGGTCCCATGTGTTTATTTTTGTCTTTATTTCCATTTCTCTAGGAGGTGGGTCCAAAAGGATCTTGCTGTGATTTATGTCATAGAGTGTTCTGCCTATGTTTTCCTCTAAGAGTTTGATAGTGTCTGGCCTTACATTTAGGTGTTTAATCCATTTTTAGCTTATTTTTGTGTATGGTGTTAGGGAGTGATCTAATCTCATACTTTTACATGTCCCTATCCAGTTTCCCCAGCACCACTTATTGAAGAGACTGTCCTTTCTCCACTGTACATTCCTGCCTCCTTTATCAAAGATAAGGTGACCATATGTCCGTGGGTTTAACTCTAGGCTTTCTATCCTGTTCCATTGATCTATCTTTCTGTTTTTGTGCCAGTACCATATTGTCTTGATTACTGTAGCTTTGTAGTATAGTCTGAAGTCAGGGAGCCTGATTCCTCCAGCTCCATTTTTCGTTCTCAAGATTGCTTTGGCTATTCGGGGTCTTTTGTGTTTCCATACAAATTGTGAAATTTTTTGTTCTAGTTCTGTGAAAAATGCCATTGGTAGTTTGATAGGGATTGCATTGAATCTGTAGATTGCTTTGGGTAGTAGAGTCATTTTCACAATGTTGATTCTTCCAATCCAAGAACATGGTACATCTCTCCATCTATTTGTATCATCTTTAATTTCTTTCATCAGTGTCTTATAATTTTCTGCATACAGGTCTTTTGTCTCCTTAGGTAGGTTTATTCCTAGATATTTTATTCTTTTTGTTGCAGTGGTAAATGGGAGTGTTTCCTTGATTTCACTTTCAGATTTTTCATCATTAGTATATAGGAATGCCAGAGATTTCTGTGCATTAATTTTGTATCCTGCAACTTTACCAAATTCATTGATTAACTCTAGTAGTTTTCTGGTAGCATCTTTAGGATTCTCTATGTATAGTATCATGTCATCTGCAAACAGTGACAGCTTTACTTCTTCTTTTCCAATTTGGATTCCTTTTATTTCCTTTTCTTCTCTGATTGCTGTGGCTAAAACTTCCAAAACTATGTTGAATAAGAGTGGTGAGAGTGGGCAACCTTGTCTTGTTCCTGATCTTAGTGGAAATGGTTTCAGTTTTTCACCATTGAGGACGATGCTGGCTGTGGGTTTGTCATATATGGCCTTTATTATGTTGAGGAAAGTTCCCTCTATGCCTACTTTCTGCAGGGTTTTTATCATAAATGGGTGTTGAATTTTGTCGAAAGCTTTCTCTGCATCTATTGAGATGATCATATGGTTTTTCTCCTTCAACTTGTTAATATGGTGTATCACGTTGATTGATTTGCGTATATTGAAGAATCCTTGCATTCCTGGAATAAACCCCACTTGATCATGGTGTATGATCCTTTTAATGTGCTGTTGGATTCTGTTTGCTAGTATTTTGTTGAGGATTTTTGCATCTATGTTCATCAGTGATATTGGCCTGTAGTTTTCTTTCTTTGTGACATCCTTGTCTGGTTTTGGTATCAAGGTGATGGTGGCCTCGTAGAATGAGTTTGGGAGTGTTCCTCCCTCTGCTATATTTTGGAAGAGTTTCAGAAGGATAGGTGTTAGCTCTTCTCTAAATGCTTGATAGAATTCGCCTGTGAAGCCATCTGGTCCTGGGCTTTTGTTTGTTGGAAGATTTTTTATCACAGTTTCAATTTCAGTGCTTGTGATTGGTCTGTTCATATTTTCTATTTCTTCCTGATTCAGTCTTGGCAGGTTGTGCATTTCTAAGAATTTGTCCATTTCTTCCAGGTTGTCCATTTTATTGGCATAGAGTTGCTTATAGTAATCTCTCATGATCTTTTGTATTTCTGCAGTGTCAGTTGTTACTTCTCCTTTTTCATTTCTAATTCTATTGATTTGAGTCTTCTCCCTTTTATTCTTGTTGAGTCTGGCTAATGGTTTATCAATTTTGTTTATCTTCTCAAAGAACCAGCTTTTAGTTTTATTGACCTTTGCTATCGTTTCCTTCATTTCTTTTTCATTTATTTCTGATCTGATTTTTATGATTTCTTTCCTTCTGCTAACTTTGGGATGTTTTTGTTCTTCTTTCTCTAATTGCTTTAGGTGCAAGGTTAGGTTGTTTATTCGAGATGTTTCCTGTTTCTTAAGGTGGGATTGTATTGCTATAAACTTCCCTCTTAGAACTGCTTTTGCTGCATCCCATAGGTCTTGGGTCGTGTCTCCATTGTCATTTGTTTCTAGGTATTTTTTTAATTTCCTCTTTGATTTCTTCAGTGATCACTTCGTTATTAAGTAGTGTATTGTTTAGCCTCCATGTGTTTGTATTTTTTACAGCTCTTTTTCTGTAATTGATATCTAGTCTCATAGCATTGTGGTCGGAAAAGATAGTTGATACAATTTCAATTTTCTTAAATTTACCAAGGCTTGATGTGTGACCCAAGATATGATCTATCCTGGAGAATGTTCCATGAGCACTTGAGAAAAATGTGTATTCTGTTGTTTTTGGATGGAATGTCCTATAAATATCAATTAAGTCCATCTTGTTTAATGTATCATTTAAAGCTTGTGTTTCCTTATTTATTTTCATTTTGGATGATCTGTCCATTGGTGAAAGTGGGGTGTTAAAGTCCCCTACTATGAGTGTGTTACGGTCGATTTCTCCTTTTATGGCTGTTAGTATTTGCCTTATGTATTGAGGTGCTCCTATGTTTGGTGCATAAATATTTACAATTGTTATATCTTCTTCTTGGATCGATCCCTTGATCATTATGTAGTGTCCTTTTTTGTCTCTTCTAGTAGTCTTTATTTTAAAGTCTATTTTGTCTGATATGAGAATTGCTACTCCAGCTTTCTTTTGGTTTCCATTTGCATGGAATATCTTTTTCCATCCCCTTACTTTCAGTCTGTATGTGTCTCTAGGTCTGAAGTGGGTCTCTTGTAGACAGCATATATATGGGTCTTGTTTTTGTATCCATTCAGCCAATCTGTATCTTTTGGTGGGAGCATTTAGTCCATTTACATTTAAGGTAATTATTGACATGTATGTTCCTATTCCCATTTTCTTAATTGTTTTCTGTTCGTTATTGTAGGTTTTTTACTTCTGTTGTGTTTCTTGCCTAGAGAAGTTCCTTTAGCATTTGTTGTAAAGCTGGTTTGGTGGTGCTGAACTCTCTCAGCTTTTGCTTGTCTGTAAATGTTTTAATTTCTCCATCAAATCTGAATGAGATCCTTGCTGGGTAGAGTAATCTTGGTTGCAGGTTTTTCTCCTTCATTACTTTAATTATGTCCTGCCACTCCCTTCTGGCTTGTAGAGTTTCTGCTGAGAGATCAGCTGTTATCCTGATGGGGATTCCCTTGTGTGTTATTTGTTGTTTTTGCCTTGCTGCTTTTAATATGATTTCTTTGTGTTTAATTTTTGACAGTTTGATTAATATGTGTCTTGGCATATTTCTCCTTGGATTTATTCTGTATGGGACTCTCTGTGCCTCCTGGACTTGATTAACTCTTTCCTTTCCCATATTAGGGAAGTTTTCAACTATAATCTCTTCAAATATTTTCTCAGTCCCTTTCTTTTTCTCTTCTTCTTCTGGAACCCCTATAATTCGAATGTTGGTGCGTTTAATGTTGTCCCAGAGGTCTCTGAGACTGTCCTCTGTTCTTTTTATTCTTTTTTCTTTATTTTGCTCTGCAGCAGTTATTTCCACTATTTTATCTTCCACCTCACTTATCCATTCTTCTGCCTCAGTTATTCTGCTATTGATCCCATCTAGAGTATTTTTTATTTCATGTATTGTGTTTTTAATCAATGCTTGATTCATCTTTAGTTCTTCTAGGTCCTTGTTAACTGTTTCTTGCATTTTGTCTATTCTATTTCCAAGATTTTGGATCTGGGAAATAGAATCTTGGATCATCTTTACCATCATTATTCTGAATTCTTTTTCAGGTAGACTGTCTATTACCTCTTCATTTGTTAGATCTGGTGGGTTTTTATCTTGCTCCTTCTCCTGCTGTGTGTTTTTCTGTCTTCTCATTTTGCTTATGTTACTGTGTTTGGGGTCTCCTTTTTGCAGGCTGCAGGTTCGTAGTTCCCATTGTTTTTGGTGTCTGTCCCCAGTGGCTAAGGTTGGTTTAGTGGGTTGTGTAGGCTTCCTGGTGGAGGGGAGTAGTGCCTGTGTTCTGGTGGATGAGGCTGGATCTTGTGTTTCTGGTGGGCAGGTCCACGTCTGGTGGTGTGTTTTGGGGTGTCTGCGGACTTTTTATGATTTTAGGCCACCTCTCTGCTAATGGGTGGCGTTGTGTTCCTGTCTTGCTAGTTGTTTGGCTTAGGGTGTCCAGCACTGTAGCTTGCTGGTCGTTGAGTGAAGCTGGGTGCTGGTGTTGAGATGGAGATCTCTGGAAGATTTTTGCCGTTTGATATTATGTGGAGCTGGGAGGTCTCTTGTGGACCAGTGTCCTGAAGTTGGCTCTCCCACCTCAGAGGCACAGCACTGACTCCGGGCTTCTCAATTTGGGATGATGTGTTGTCTATTCCTGTATTCCACAGATGCAGGGTACATCAAGTTGATTGTGGAGCTTTAATCCGCTGCTTCTGAGGCTGCTGGGAGAGATTTCCCTTTCTCTTCTTTGTTCTCACAGCTCCTGGGTCTCAGCTTTGGATTTGGCCCCGCCTCTGCGTGTAGGTCGCCGGAGGGCGTCTGTTCTTCGCTCAGACAGGACAGGGTTAAAGGAGCAGCCTCTTCGGGGACTCTGGCTCACTCAGGCCGGGCGGGAGGGAGGGGCACGGAGTGCGGGGCGAGCCTGCAGCTGCAGAGGCAGGCGTGACGTTGCACCAGCCCGAGGCGCGCCGTGCGTTCTCCCAGGGAAGCCGCCCCTGGATCCCGGGACCCCGGCAGTGGCGGGCTGCACAGGCTCCCGGAAGGGCGGTGTGGGCAGTGACCTGCGCTCGCACACAGGCTTCTTGGCGGCGGCAGCAGCAGCCCCAGCGTCCCACGCCCGTCACTGGGCTCCGCGCTTTCAGTCTCGACTCGCGCCCGTCTGTGGAGCCCCTTTAAGCAGCGCTCTTAATCCCCTCTCCTCGCGCACCAGGAAACCAAGAGGGAAGAAAAAGTCTCTTGCCTCTTCGGCAGCTCCAGAGTTTTCCCGGACTCCCTGCCGGCTAGCTGTGGCTCATTAGCCCCCTTCAGGCTGAGTTCTCGCCGCCAGCCCCAGTCCTCTCCCTGCGCTCTGACCGAAGCCCGAGCCTCAGCTTCGAGCGCTGCGCGCCCCGGCGGGCGAGCAGACAAGCCTCTCGGGCTGGTGAGTGCCGCTCGGCACTGATCCTCTGTGTGGGGATCTCTCCGCTTTGCCCTACCCAGGTATGTGGGGAGTTTCTTGCCTTTTGGGAGGTCTGGGGTCTTCTGCCAGCGTTCAGTAGGTGTTCTGTAGGAGTTGTTCCACGTGTAGCTGTATTTCTGGTGTATCCGTGGGGAGGAAGGTGGTCTCCGCGTCTTACTCTTCCGCCATCTTACCCGGAAGTCTCATCATTGATTTTTGTGTGGGTAATTTTCATGAGTTGAATTGTCTTGATTTTCATTTTTTGTTTTCAATACTTACAGATTACTTGCATCTTTACGTTTCTTTGGACAGGGTTGGTGGTTTGAATATGAGGTAGTTTGCATGATTCCTAGTATAAGAGCACCCTCTCTGTCAGAATAGCAAAGTATGATTTTTTATTAGATGGCTTTTGTGGAGAGGACATATATAGGAAGGGGTGTATGTCCTAAGATTATTCTGATTTTTTTTTTCTTGTAGGGGCCTAAATTTCCTCTTCTTATTTCTTTTTTCTGTCACCTTACAGTTTTTAAGGTGCTCCTTTTCATCCACCTCTTTTTGAAACTTGTTTCTTTTTGAAACTTTACCTTTCCAAGGTAGCCTCATTGTATCTTATTCTCCTTTGATTTCTCTTCCCTGTATCTGCTCTGATCTCCCAGGAATCTTTTTTAGTATTTTCACACTTAGGGTCCTTTCTTTCTCTCTGCCTTTGATTTTAGTTCCCTCCTTTGCCCACCACTAACTCCTGTCTGCTTTGTTCTGGGCAGTTGTTTCAGACTGTCATAGATCTTTGTGAGGTTTTATGATGTATACATGAAAGATAACTCTCTGGGATTTAGGACTTATTTTTCTACTTATGTATAATCGAAGTTTGGAGATTCTCTGTATTTTAATTATGCTTAGAACTTAAGTTTTAATCTTTTTGCTTTTTCTGAGTTTCGGTTGAGAGATTCAGATTTCCCTAGGTACCATTAACTTGTCTACCCTGTATTTAATTATGTTTTGTGATTGCTTTCTGATAATTTTTTCCTTTGTGAGGTTATAATTTGATGTAGAAAGGTTAAAAATATTCTGATATCTATATAGATATTTATGAATCTTATCTTTATTATTACTTTTTCTTGTCACGTATAATATATTGAAGGGATACAGCTATATTTCTTCTCCCCTCCCGTAATTAATAATGTTAGCATTGACATTTGAAATCAGTAATCCTAAATCATTTTTGTTTAAAAATTTCCTAATTAAATGAACCAGGTCTAATTTATTTCCACATTTTGAAAAGGAATTTATTTGCTGTCAGCAGGAGCTTCTTGGGATCATTATGATGATGATAACATTGCTATTGATAATGATAAATATAAATTTGAAAGGTGTTACCATGTTTAAAAACTTTTCTTTCTTTAACCTCTGTTGATTATGAGATATACCTTCTGTTGCTTCTTTTAGCCTAAAGGAAGATTTTCTTGAAATTGAGATCTCAAAGAAAATTAGTTGTATAATTCTCATTTTAAGGAAAGGTAGAAATAAAAAGCTTATTAAAATATAATAGAAATGTTCACTTTTACTGGAGAAAGACCAGTATTTGTCATATGAATAGTCCTTTCCCCAAAATAAGTCACTTTGGGATTAGGAATACAGTTATGGTAATGTAACTAGAAGAACATTTTAGAGTTCCTTAGATAACTGTTGTCTGAAGGTATCTAAATTTTAAAAGGTATAGTAGAAGCTTAAAATTGTCAGTATAATTGAAAGGGACCATTTTATTTATCCTTGATCATACACAGTCAACTGTTATAAGTTTTTTTTAATATAATTTATTGTATATTCCTACATTTATCATTTTCATCATATTTTCTCTATTTAACATATCCTAAACACTTTTCTTCTTTATTGAAAACCTTTCCTAATGTTCAGGTATAAATTCCTTTTTAAAATTTATAATACTTTCTCTTGTTTTTCTTTAAAATGTAGAAATTCATACTTGTTGAGCAATTTAAGCTTTGTAGTGAACCTTCTTTCTTTTATTTAGAACACCTCAAAAGGTGTTTATTTCCTTTTCCTTTCAGGTTAAGTTTAAAGAAATCCTTTTGTAGCATTTAACTTTCTAATAGAAAACAGTTTCTTAGGAAAACAAATTAGGTCAGTGCCTACTGAAAATCTGAGTTGTTTATTTATATTTTTTTTATGACAAAGTTTCTTCTTAATTTAGTTACAAAATGATGTTTAGTGAATATATTGGTAGTTCATAGCTAAGCTGTGAGGGTAAGACACCATTTTATAAGTTATTGGTTTAATGTTGGTAAAAGCTTCACTATTATGGGCAAAAAAACACACCTCTTCGTTTGTGCAGATGTTTTATTGTGTTAAATCTATTATCCAGCTATTAGAAGATAAATGACTGATCTTTCCCGTTTTCTATGCCTCAAGAAAATTGAAATAAGAAGGGGAATATCATTTGGGCTGTATGATTAGGGCAAGTTGGATGGCCATTAATTTAAGAGAAGAAAATCTTGGCTGCATTGGCCAACTTACACCATATTATCAATCAAACCTTGATGCACTTCTTGTGATGACCCAGCACTCTCAGGTTTTTGCAACGTTAATTAGAATTCATGACAAAATAGATGCAAGGAAATGTTTTGTACCCTTCATAATTTTATAGAAAATTTATTGTTATTAGAGGAACCATTTGCTTAGTGTGATTTTTTTCATTACCAGCTTGTCAACTAGCATAGATAATCTGGTGAAAATATGAACTCCATAGATGGAGTGTCACTTTTGTTGATGGTTCATGTAGTTTACCTTGGAGCACAGCTAATGGCTGAAGTTCATAGCAACAGCACAGAAAAACGTGGCAACCAAGGGAAGATAAATGAACCATGTTTATTGCTTTAATATAAAAAATACATAAATGGAAAACTGCATTTGAATTTGATGAGTTCATTGCTAGTTTTGTTGGAGTGATTTATTTTTCCCCTTATATAAAAAGCTACTATTGACACAGTGAGATGGAAATTAACTGTCTGTTTTTGGGAAACCAATATTTTTATTTTTTAAATCTGAGTAGATCATTTTATTTTAATTCTGTAAGTTGTATAGAATATTGAATATTGAATATACCAGAATAATCAATTCTTCTGGCAGTGTTTAGGCTAGAGTCAATTGTTAAAACCATATAATGAAATATCTAAAATCATCAGTTTTATTTTGTAAAAGTTATTTTCTTTATGTTCTTCCTATTTTTTTTGTGTTTCCATGAACTTTATCTTTACTTAAGTAGTTAATTATTTTCTTTCGTTTTCATGTTATTTGTTAATACTTTAGAACTATTTTGTACCTGTAGCTCTTGTTTTGATAAATTTAGTACCATGTGGGAGCTGATTTTCCTTTTAATTGTTTGGTGTCTAAACATATTTGAGAAAGATAATCTCTAGGTTTGGCCAGAATAACTTGATTTTACATAGTATTCCTTAAATTGAAACTTTGTTGAATTCCCATTTCAATTTCATAGATTATTTTATTCTAAGTGGTATTATTTATTTTTGTACCTTAGCACCCTTGCCAATTAAAAAATATATCTTAATATAAGATTGACATATATAAATATAAATGTATTTCACAAATACTGTGTTACTCTATAGTTTGATGTCATAAATTTAGTTGTTTTAAGAGATTTTTAAATGATAATTCTAATCTTTTAGAAATATGATTATCACAGAATATAATTTCTGAAGAGTGATTTGTGCAGAAGACATCAAAATGTGTTGTTGAAAACACAAACATAACTTCCTTCCCATATCAATAGCACATAGAAAATTATACATATAATACATTTTTATTTAGTTCACACAAATAATCAATTCTTTGCTTTTTCGATTGAGGTGCATACATGCTGGGACCAGCAGGCACCAGTACATGGGCAGGGCTGGAGTCAATAAATGCAGCTTCACGTTTATACTGATTGGTAATTCATAAAATCCCCACAGGACTAGAAACTTGTTTAGCATAATAGCAAGTCTATATTCTGAGCTGTTTTCTTTCAATTGTATTGTTGGTTGCACATTAATAAACTAAATGTCAGCCAAGTAGAGGGACACTAAACACTAAAAATATGAATATCATTGTATCTAATATTTTTCAAAAAGTACCATTTCAGTAAGTTATATTTCTATTTAATTGCTTATTTTAAGACGTTGGGGAAATTTTAGATACTAAAATGAAGATCCCTAGTGTTCAGAAAGAATATGATATTAATTTATTTTTTCAAAACCATATTATATTGTGGGCTAACAGCAGACATACCAGTGTACCTATATAAAAATATTTGTATATTATATATTCTGCTTAGCTTGTATATTCATACCAAAGAAATCTTAATTTCATCACTTTGCAAAAACATGGCAATTCCAAAAACAACATTTATGTTTCATTAACTGGTCTTGGAGAAAGCTACCTTTTGTTGGTAATATATTATTTCAATTTATACACATTATTATATAAGTAATAATAATGTTCTAAAATTTTAGCCAGTATTTTTTCCTTGTAAATAAATTATATCGGTAAAAATTAACAGGTTGATTAAAGTGTGTAAGATTTTAAAGTATTTTTATACTAAAGACATTTATGAGGTCCTCACACGCTTTAAGATAAGTTCATTGTGGAATTGTGGTCATTCTCATTTTAAACTGACATGATACGGTCCTTGTTATTGTACTAAATAATGAATCTTTAGATTAGAGTTCAGGTAAGCTTTAAAAATGAAAACTGTGCATGCTTAATATGTCTAATCCATATGTGAACAATTTGTTGAAATTTTATGTGATGAGATAAAAAATATTATGATTTTTTAATGCTAATACTTCTAATTCAAATACTTTAGAAAAGTATTTGTTTTTCAGACATGTTACAGCTATCAAAGTTATTCTTTGAGGGAGTGACTTCAAAATTTGTTATTCAAACATGAACATTTTATTAATCAAATGACTGAATACTTTTAATATTGATTGCCATAACACCGATTGCATCTCTATAATGCCTGAGTGGAATCCTTGATGGAAGGAAAACATTTTTTAATGAGTTACTATTTCTTTCTTTTCTAGTTGGTGGCTGGCAGTGTTGTCATGGCTTTTGAAGAAGTATGCCCGGATAGAATAGATCTCATTCACAAGAATTACCGCAAGCTGTGTAATTTACTAGTTGATGTAGAAGAGTGGGGGCAGGTTGTCATAATCCACATGCTAACTCGATATGCTCGTACACAGTTTGTCAGTCCTTGGAAAGAGGTAAGTGTTGAATAATCTTACACTTAAAAATTATAATAAGAAAATGGATGAGTTTTTTAACGTGTACAAAAAATTAAGAGTAGAGAAATATAGAAGTCTGCATGTTTAAGGAGGACTAATTTTTCTCATGTTCTTTTGGAAAGCAGGAGAAACCAATATAAATGCAAGGATAATTGTTCGTTGTTTTGGCACTGATTGACGCATATTTAATGGCATAGTGTATAAACTTTCAGTATGAGGCCTGGCAAGAGCCCCTTGTTAGAAGTGGCAGCATGATACGATGTTTGCAGTGACATTGCCAGATCATGGATATTTTTGGTTATTAGTCAGTTTCACACCTTTGAGACCCAGCTGTTCCAGGTACTCACTTGTGAAGTAGGTAATGTGACTCTAACATATGTGAATTTATACCTAAGATAATTTCTCACCTTTACAGATAAATTATTGTTGAACTTTTTTTTTTTTTTTTTTTTTTTTTTCTTTTTGCGGTATGCGGGCCTCTCACTGTTGTGGCCTCTCCCGTTGCGGAGCACAGGCTCCGGATGCGCAGGCCCAGCGGCCATGGCTCACGGGCCCAGCCGCTCCGCGGCATATGGGATCCTCCCAGACCGGGGCACGAACCCGTATCCCCTGCATCGGCAGGCGGACTCTCAACCACTGCGCCACCAGGGAGGCCCTATTGTTGAACTTTTAAACTACTTTTTTGTAGTTTTAAATTTCTAAAATGTTTGTTTTACTTTTTTTTCACTTAAGCTGGTAGAATTTTAGTAAAATTAATAATTAAGTATACCTTACAGTGAAGTTATTTGTTTTCTTTGTGTAGATTAACATTAGAAGCATACCTTATTCTTTTCATTATATTAACAATTTAGAAAGCTTTATTACACAGTTTGCAATAAAGATCTCTCAGTGTATATCTAAGATTTAAGTGTAAGCTTTAAGTTGTTTAAAGAAATCATTAAATATTACAAGAATAGCACTCTCATTCATTCTAATCTTGTGATATTTCTTTTTTGTCTTTTTAAAAAGCAGTTTTATAGATTTTAAAAGCAGTATAGAAAGTAAAAGACCAGATATCTCCCAATTATGTCATAGTGTTTTTTATACAAACTTATGAATAGGCTTTGATTGAGTGTTCAGTACTAATTGCTTTTGTTAATTAGAAATAATATTAAAGTGAGAGAAAAATGTATATAAAATGGAAAAATGTTTGTAATTCTTGCTTTAGGTGACATGTCAAGTTTTCAGATATTTAAGGAGTTTAAATGTTTAAAATATTCATCAATGTTTTCTGCCTTTACTAAGTATCATTAGTATTAAAAAGTATTTAAAATTTAAAAAATATATCTTTATCCAGAAGGCTATCTGTAATATTGACTCTATCTTAATTTTAGTATTTAAAAAGTGATTGGGTTATTCTACTTAAAATTCAAAGTATGTTTTTTTTTTTTTTTTTTTTTTTTTTTTCTTTTTGCGGTATGTGGGCCTCTCACTGTTGTGGCCTCTCCCGTTGCGGAGCACAGGCTCCGGATGCGCAGGCCCAGCGGCCATGGCTCACGGGCCCAGCCGCTCCGCGGCATATGGGATCCTCCCAGACCGGGGCACGAACCCGTATCCCCTGCATCGGCAGGCGGACTCTCAACCACTTGCGCCACCAGGGAGGCCCCAAAGTATGTTTTAAAGTATTCGTATGTAAAAGTCTAATACCACATAGGGCTCTTAGATTGATGAAATTTTATCATTGAACGAAGTAAACTTTTGATGGCACTTTTGCTGGATTAAGCAACATGTCCATGCTGCAAGTGTCTTGACCCTTTTGTCTCTCCTTTGAAGAGAGATTTTTGTTGCTAATAGCCATCTGTTTGATTTCAGCCAGTTCCTTTCCAGAATGCTCTTCAGATATATTTTTTTCCTATTGTGTAAGATTGTAGGTAATTTTATGTTATCTAACCACTGTCTCTATTTAAAATTTAAAATTTTACTTTCCTGTCGTCATCAAATCATCTTCAGTAGCTGTATGCAAGTGATCCCTGCTTTATCATTATATAGAAACTGGAGTTTAAAAAATGTATTTTCCTTACCTTATCTTCTAAAAGTAGACTTTAAAATCTCTGTTTTTGTACTTTGTCTGTTTGTGTTTCTGTTCCTTGAATTTTGTTTCATCTTATTTTAGATAAAATTAGTTTTTAAAGCTATGCACAAAGCAGGAGAGTTAAATTCTACACTAACATATATATTTATTCTTTCGACAGATAGTTTTTAAAATTGGTACTATAATGCATTCTTTGTGTTTCACATGTAGCTCTGTGAACGTTAATTTTTACAAACACGAGATGAAGTCTGATCATTGTCCTGGGTACACTGGAATTGTGCTAAATCATTTCTTATCTTTGCCATTTATTTGCAATCTGACTTTGGCATTATTCTAAATTATGTGGTTAGTAGACGAATTTTGTGGCTTCCGAGTGCACAGCTGTCCTCAGGAAGCTAGCACTGCCGCAGGAGCAACCACGGGGGGCAGTGACATTCTCGAGTGTGCAACTCTCTGGCTCTTGCCACCATTCCAACGGAGCAACTTCACCTTTGCTTGCCTTTCATAGGCAGCTTTGCATATGATTTCCCTTTGAGAAAGACTCCTTGGCTTAAGGAAGGAAAAGAAAGAAAACCACTTCAGTAGAACATTTATAAGGGTGTAGCTAACTATAATCATATGTATTTTTTTTTTTAGTTACAGAAGCAATTCAAGCACTTGGTGAAATAAAAAATAAGTCTTCCTTCTCATAACTCTTGGTCGACCCCTTAGAGACAATTACTGGCAACCACTGAATTTCACTTGTTTTGGTGGTTATAGATTTTACTTTGAATAATACATTTCACTTTATTTATTGATTTAAAATGATATCGGACTCCAATAAAGCTATTTAAAAAAATGATATCGTTTGACTCCAAAATAATCAGGATAGCAGGCTTGTGTCTCCTTGTATACATATGTGTTCTGTTAAGTACCAGAGGGAAAGATTTGAAAGTGTCATCCTTATTGTAGTGTTAGAAGTAAGGGATTGTCAAAGATGTAAGACTTTTGGTGCAAATATATTTTATAAAATGAAAGTTCAGGTGGATTATCATAATTTAGACTATGTCCACGCTCACTCTTTCAGTTAACCCATCTCTGTGACTAGCTGTTAATTCTGTTTAATGGAGAAACTTTAGAATGAGCAGTCCAGCCACTTATAGTCTTGGGGACTTTTTGGCCTAGACTTCAAGTTGCATCCAACTTTTTAGGACTAGGCAGGGTGATTTTAACTTTATGATTCAGTTTGCCGATTTCTAAAGCAACGTTTGACCATACCTGGAAGAAACTGAGAAGTATTCAGCATTTATATCTGCTTTCATTCTTCACTTCTCATGTTGTAAAAAGCATACGATGGAGTAAAGAACTGTTAAAGTATTATAGAATAGAAAGAAATTGGAACAGTACTCCAGCAGAGTTAGTGCTGAGTTGTTAATATCCTTTTATGTCTCTTAATCATCAACACTTGAATGTGTTTTTTCACAGAATTAGCAGAATAGAAGGGGGTTCATTCTAGCATCCCATCTCTTTACATAAGGCAGAAGTCACTTGCATAAATGCTATGTAAACACCATTTTATGATGTATAAAGAGCCATTTACCTTGAAGAGAAAGGATTTACGAGTGAGAAAACTCACTAAAATAATTCATTGACTTGTTACCTAAAATAATAAATATCGAATTCATTAAAATCAAGAGGTTTCTCTTTTTAAGTACTAAGAAAATGTGAAGAGTAATACTATGATACTTAATATTTAGCAAATTATTATTTTGGTGTATTTTCTTATGTTCTATTTTATTTGAGATAGGGCAGTGCGAATTATTATACCCATTTTATAGGTGACAAAACTGAGATGTATAGATTTTAATTACTCACCTAAGGTAATATTGCTTATAAAAGGTGGAGCCAGAAATATAAACAGAATAATCTAATCCCTAGGTCAACATTCTTTCCTTTATATCTGTTCACTCGTGACATTTAAATTAAAATATATTTTTGCTCATTTAATAAGTTTCTGAGTGTTTGCTTATCGTGTTCTAGTCGAAGCTAATTTTGAAGCCCCCTCCCCAATCCTTAGTGCTCAGACATTGCAGTTAGCTAACAACCATAATTACATTTGCTTTTCAAAGAGAAAAATTATGTTTCTCATTGAATTCTTTAAAACATTTGTTTGTGTTCATACGCTTGAAGGGTAGCAAAATTTTTTTTTTTGAGGAATTGAAAATTAGTAGAAGTACTTTTTGAGATGAGCTGATATACATGCTTTTGTCAGTAAGTCTTCAAATGAACACATCATATACAAACAAGCTTCTTCAGGGGCAGAAGAGATTTTTAATTTAGTTTATTTGCATCATTATAGATCAGTACTTAGCCTGTTTATATGTAAATGTATGATTTGAGGAACAATTAAGTGTTGACAAAGTAGATTGCAGTCATATCAATTGCAGTGCATTTTCCATAATTTTTCTAACTGACATCTTTGATGATAAATAGTGGATGCCAAGTCAAAGCCGATTATACAGTGCACTAGGAATTCATGGGGCTGTCAGGGAGAAGACCGATTGACTTTGAATTTACATATTAATGAGAAGATTTGTTAAGAGGGTGCTTGACTATAGAAAATAACAGCGTTGTTTATAGGGCACGACATTTTATAAATACAGCTGATGCAGGAAAATGGAAATTAAACCTTTTAGGTTAATAAATTCAAGAGACTGCTAAAATGCATATTTGCATTTTTATTTTCTTAAATTTACCTTACTCTTTGCAGTCCAAGTGGCTTTTTTAAAATTCTAGGTCAACTTTGTATAATTTTCAAGGATATAAAATTACTTAAATGTTTTCTTTGTATCATTCAAGCCTATTGTAGGAGAATACTTGAAGCCTAAATGTAAGTCTCTAAGTCTAAAGTTGCTTTTATAGAAGTAATAGATTTTTTTTTTTTTTTTCTTTTTGCGGTATGTGGGCCTCTCACTGTTGTGGCCTCTCCCGTTGCGGAGCACAGGCTCCGGATGCGCAGGCCCAGCGGCCATGGCTCACGGGCCCAGCCGCTCCGCGGCATATGGGATCCTCCCAGACCGGGGCACGAACCCGTATCCCCTGCATCGGCAGGCGGACTCTTAACCACTTGCGCCACCAGGGAGGCCCGAAGTAATAGATTTTTAAAAATAAATGTTATAAAAAAATCAAGTAAATTTTAAGAGTGATTAAAAAAGACAGTAGTGGCATTAATTATAAACTGAAGTGAAACTGGGCCTGACAAGAATGTCTTTAATTTTATGAATTAAAGTTGAACTTCCTCTAGGATGTGATGGTTTTGCAAGAATTACCAAAATATTTTACTTCACTAATTTAGAACTTAAAATTCTGTATGTTCACAGTTACTTTTTAGCATATGAATCTAGGTAATAACATTCTGGTGGGAATATGTATGTCATTTTGAAATTGAAAATGATGATTTTACTTTTCTTCCTCTCATTATATCTGTATTTCAATTATAAAACCTTATATAGGTGTATGAAAGTTCCAAGTTTACAATTTTCTTTCAAATATTTTTAAGATACGTTTCTTAAGTTTTTCAAGGGTAGCTATAAAATAAGGACCCATCAGAACACAAAATTCATGTACATACTTCTTGATTAGCAATTTTCTGCAAGTACAAAAATATTTTGGGAATAGACTCGAAACGCCACATCTAGGCCCTGTTTTAGAGGACCCAAGTGTTAGAGATTATTTTTTATTTTTTAAATTTTCTATATGGGTTAACTTTCTTTGTAAAATAAATTTTGTATTTTGTCTTACTAATGGGCTGTTTTTGAATCTTACTTGCTATTCTGTGGAATTTTTAAAAAACAAAATAGTGAAGAGTTGTGGTAGAATTCGTGCTTTACAATGCAAATAAAAAAGTTTTTAGCTCACTCTTTCAGGCAACTATTGACGGAGGAAGGGTTCAATGTGCAGTTTAATGGGAAACTATGGACCATGTGCTGATATTGAAATGAGGTCTCTGTTCCCTGCATTGGTTATGGAGCATTTATCTTAAAGTTTGCTTATTCTTTTTGTTGTTTATAGTTTATTTTTGATTGGGTTTTTTAAACTTACATAGTTTCTTTTCTAAAGAAACATTTAAAATTTTATTCAAGTAACATGTATGTGGTTAAAAAAAAGAAGTTAAATAATACAAGGCTTATAAGAAGCAACACTTTCCTATCCCACCTTTTCCCATGCCTGAATTAGCTCCTTCAAATTCTTTTAGGCTTTTGTATATTTGTGTGCATTTAACTTTCTCCATTTCTGAGTAATATACATATATTGCTGTTTCTTGATTTATCAATTTTAGACATGACTTTCAATTATAGAAATGGAGGATTTGGCATTCTTCTATTGTATTACCGTGTGCTTCCATTTTCTCTGTTCCATCTTTGCAATATAATTGTATTACAGTTTTTCAACCAGTGTTTATTGTTCATTTAATTATGACTATGAATATTATTTATGCTGTATAGTAACATTTTCATCTCCTTTTTTGTGGAACTTTAAGTTCTTCCTGGAATCAAAAATTACCTCATTTTTAATTTGCCTAGTTTATCATGTCACTATTACAAAGCACTCCAAATTCTCCATCAGAAAATTAAATCCTCTCCAAATATTATTTTATATGCATTTGTTGAGATACTGCTAGTTGCCTACCTAATATCAGTTCTCCAACTCCACTTATTAAATAACAGAATCCTGATTTTTGTTCAGAGTAGTGATAAGTCTAGTTAAAAATAACCAACTTCCTCAAACACCGTTGGAGTCGGAAATGGCTATATGACCCAGTTGTAGAAATTGAGATAGTTGTAGAAATATTCTGGCAGAGATTCTAGGAAAGCTATTATTTTTCTGACAGGCTTACTTGACATATATATTTTACCCTTTGCCTTTTTTCATTGTTTCTTCTTGGAATGTATGTGTGATGATTAGAGGTACAGCAGCCATTTTGCAGGCATGAGGATGAAGCCACACTCTGAAAGTGGATGGTACTGAGAAAAAAAAAATGTTCTCCTATGGATAACTTGATATTTCTGTTATATATAGCTGAACACAGTCCTAGTTAGTACTGTTGTCATATATCCAGTATTCCAATAACTTCATACTCTTCCAGGAGACATTCTCCTGGAGGCTTTACCCTCCTTTTCTAACCTGATTGCTTGCTAGGCTTGCTACACAGCTGTTGTTCTGGAACATAATTTCTTCTCTTTTCTGTGTTAAATCCTCTATTTCTTAGGCCTTCGTCTCCCTAATGTCTTCTTTTTTGGTCTTCCTGGATGGAGAACATCTTCCAGTACCTTCTTAAGAATGGGTAGATTAGAGATAAAATTTTGAGACTTTGTAGTGTCACTCTCACACTTGATATTTTGCCTGGACTCTTGGATCAGTATTCTCTTAGGTCTTATATGTTTGAAATGTCTTGCTACTTTTACACTTGACTTCTTGGTTGGATATAAATGTTGGGATACCTTTTGAGAGCTCTGTAGCCACAGATTTTTCTTTTCTGCAGGTAACTTGGTTTTTTTGTTTGTATCCTCAAATATCTTTTTTTGGGTTTTTTTTTTCTTAAAATAGTTTGAAGATTAGCAAGGTTGCCTCTCAGTGTGGATCATTTTATATGCTATGTATATTCACTTCTTCCTTTATTTTAGGGAATTGCCTTTTATGTTTGAATTTTTAAATTTGATATTCAAACTTTTTTTCATACTCCATTTGTCAGTTATATGCTTCAGGAATACCAATTGTTCTATTTTATAATCTGCCTACTGTATCTGTCACCTCTTTAAAAAATTGCTTTAATGTTTGTCTTTTTATTTGTATTCCTTTATCTCCAGTCTTTTTTTTTCTGTCAGTAATTTGATTTTCAGTGATCTAATCTGTTATTTATAGTTTTTATTTAATTTGGTAATGATACAGCTTTCATCTTTAAGTTTCTATACTCAGGTTTAAATCTTATATTTCCTTTATTCTGTGGTTCGAACATGTGGTTTTTTTGAGTTCATGTTCTTAGTAACTTGCTGGAGAATTTCTTTTGATATATGGAGGATTTTCTTCCAGAATGATTTCTTTGTTTTTTGCATGTTCCCCCCCCCCCTTTTGTGCTGTGAATGTATTGCACAGTTATTATGCTCTTTTCATATTGCAACTACTTGGGAAGTGCTGGTATAGACATTTTATTTGTTCTGATATAGTGTGACTTATTCATTCTGTCCCAGCACACCTAAAGACAGTTTGTTTTTTCCTCTCAGTTTCAATCTGATTGTGGGTATTTTGTGCCTTATTCCTTTTTGTTTAGTAGCCTTAGGGCATTTGGGGAAAGGAGTAATTTGTGGGTTAGTACATTCAGTCTTAGCAGAGATGGATGTCGTTTTCAGAATACTTGAGCACTTCTTCGGGACCTTTCTTAAATGTCCTATAGTGACATTGATGCCACCTACTATGTTCCTATGGAGAATTTTTCTTGAACTTTAAATTGTTCTTTCTTATTCATTGTTTAACCCAAGAATTCTCCTGTCCAATATGGTAATTGCTAGCCACATGTGGCTATTTAAACTTAAATTAACTGAAATTGAAAATCACTTCCTCAGTTGCACTGGCCCCACATTAAGGGTTCAGTAGTCATGCGAGGCTAGTGCCTACAGTGTTGGATAGTGTGATATAAAATGTTTCCGAGGGCCTCCCTGGTGGCGCAGTGGTTAAGAGTCCGCCTGCCGATGCAGGGGATACGGGTTCGTGCCCCGGTCTGGGAGGATCCCATATGCCGCGGAGCGGCTGGGCCCGTGAGCCATGGCCGCTGGGCCTGCGCATCCGGAGCCTGTGCTCCGCAACGGGAGAGGCCACAACAGTGAGAGGCCCGCATACCGCAAAAAGAAAAATAAAATAAAATAAAATAAAATAAAATAAAATGTTTCCGATATCACAGAAGTTTCTATTGGGCAGTGTTGCCCCAGAATCATCAGTTCTTTCAGAGAGAGACAGGCTTGTTGTTTACTGTCCCACCTGCTTCTCCTCACCACCTGTTTCCACTGCCAACCTCCCTCACCACCCCCCCACCCCAAGTAGGATGAAAGGTAAGAATAACCCCTCAGTTTTCTTCTGTCTAGCAGGCAAAGGTTAATCATGAACAGTCTCAAGAAGTGAGGAATATGTTTTTCTAGAGTCTTTTCTTTTTAAAAAAAACTTTTAAAAAAGTTTATGCCATTAGATTGTGTTTCTCTTCTTGTTTCTTTCTCCACTGACTTATTTTTTGCTAGTTTTAATTTTCCGCATATTATTTATATTGGGGAAAGAAATTCTGTTTTCTGTCTTTCTCTCACCATATTTACCTAGTAGCCCCAAAATGTTGACAGTATTAAAAGTATTTTATGAATTTTAACGGGTACTAAATGAATTTTAGGAGGAGAAACTTAGAGCTTAAGACGTTAAAAAATGTGATGAATTCTGCTGCCCTCCTCTGATGTCTGTCCTTTTTCCACTGTGCTTTTCTCCTTGACATTCTGTCATGGATATTTATATCATGGTGTTTTCTTGACCTTATAGTCCATTTATTTCCTTATATTTTTCTCTGTGTTAGTCTTATTACTGTAGCATAAAGGAGTAAATATGATTAATATTGAATTTATCTTCTGACAAGTCAGTTATTTAATTTTTAAATTTGTGATTTTGCTGCTTAGTAGTTTTCGATATTCATCTCAGAAAAGATTATGATTTTATGTAATCTAATAATGTGGTAATTTAAAACAGTCAATTTTATTCTATTATTCATTTAGCTGTATATATACAAGACTTTAAGTTTCTGATACATATCTTAAAATTACTGAAGTCCTATTGGAAGTTGCAAGCCTTCGATAGACTCCAGAGTTCCAAAATGGTTACGTCAGACAGATTCTGCTACTGCATTGTTGTCTAGGTGGTATAGAGAAAGTGGCAGACACTGTTGATTGTCTCCAGCAGACAACCCCTATGCAAACAGGTCTTCTTCCTTGCAGACAGATTTTCTACAGGGATTGAGCACCCAGGTGTCTTTGCAGAAGCTATGTTGCTTCCCAGCCTAAACTAGTCTAATGTTAATTACATTCCCCTTGTAGGTGATAGGTTTAGGAATGGGCATATAACACAGTTCTGGCTAATGTGAAGTAATGGGAAATATGAGGAAAGTGGGGTGTAGAGGGTTATATGAGAAAGGTTTACTTTCACATAAAAAGCATGAAGACATCTGACCTGCGGCTGAGATATACTTCATGGACTTACAGTTTCCGCTTCCATTAATGGAATATCTTGATCAGATTAACTCTCTGGGAAATTATTTTGAAAACCAGCAGCTAAAGGTGTACTATAGGATGATCAAAAATAGGCAAGGGCTCCCCTGGTGGCGCAGTGGTTGAGAGTCTGCCTGCCAATGCAGGGGACACGGGTTTGTGCCCCGGTCCGGGAAGATCCCACATGCCGCGGAGCGGCTAGGCCTGTGAGCCATGGCTGCTGAGCCTGCGTGTCTGGAGCCTGTGCTCCACAACGGGAGAGGCCACAACAGTGAGAGGCCCGTGTACCGCAAAAAACAAACAAACAAACAAAAAACAAACAAAAAGTAGTCAAAACTAGAGAGGACTCTACACATGAAGGACTGAAATTTCAAGGTGTGAGTTTCTAGGTTTTTGCCTGGGGGAATTCCCCTATCCCATATAAAAATGGAAAAAGTTACAGCTTCACTTACCTAGGTATTAGAGAACAGACTTCAAGGCTGGAAGAATACCTAAAACTTTTGGGGAGAAATTCCAGAAAGGTGTGGGAACCACAGGAGGGTGCAGCCCTGGAAATGCATGTAAACACCATTCAAGTCATTGGCTGACCAACTCTACATGTGTGGAGAAGACTCCAGTGTGTCTAGCAAAAAAAGAGCAGCAACTGGAAACTAAATGGAGATGTCACTTGTTGGTCATATTAGGATACCCAGAGTTTGGAGTTTGAAACCAGTAAAATGCCTGCTATAACAAATATTAATACACTTCAGAGGAATGCAACACAAGGAAGAATTTATAGTGTATGGTTGATAGTATTCAGAATATGATTTGAAAAAATCAGCAGACATGAGAAACAAAAAAATAACTAATGCTGAAGAGAAAAAGTAGGCAATAGAAAGATAATCAAGAAGAGGCAATTACTAGACAAATAATGCAGCTATTTTATATATTATATATACTATATATATATATGGCAAAAATATTAAAAAGCAACATAGTTGTATTGATTGAATAAATGAATCTTAACAGGAAAGACACTATAAGAAAGAACAAAATGGAAATTCTAGGGCTGAAAAATACAATGATTCAATGAAAAATAAGCTAGATAGGTTTAATAGCCAGGATGAGGCTGTAAAAGTGTTAAGAAACCTGAAGATAGATTAATAGAAATTATTCATTCTGAAGAACAAAGAGAAAAACAAGTGAAGAAAAGTGAACAGTCTCAGAGCCATGTGGAACAATATGAAACAGAATAAAATACTTGTAATTGAAGTCCCAAAATGAGAGAAAAGGGTGAATGGAGTAGAAATAATACCTGAAGAAATAAAAACTAAAAAAGTTTCAAGTTTAAGGGGGGAAAAAAACAAGTGTACAGATCCAGGGAACACGTCAAATTCCCACGCAAAATATTAAAATGTCACACCTATGTACATAATAGTCATACTTCTGAAATCAAAGGGGAAAGAGAAAACCTTGAAAGCAGACAGAGATAAACAATGCATTATATACAGAGAAACAATGATTATGGCTAACTGCTGATAAGAAACAATGGAGTCTAGGAAGCAATGGAATATCATCTTTAAATTGTTGAGAGAAATCTGTCAACAAAGAATTCCATATTGAACAAAACCATTCTTCAAAAATAAAGATGGAATGAAGACATTTTCAGATTAACTAAATTGAAAAATTGATATGTAGAACTGTATTACAAGAGATACTGCAAGAAGGTGTTTAGGTTGAAGAGAAATGATAATAGGTGGTAATTTATAACTATAGAAAGGAATAAAGAATGATAGAAATGATATATATGTAGGTAAATATTAAAAATTAAACTTTTTTCTCTTAATTTCTTTAACATAAAAATTCTGTAACACACACACAAAAGATGTTACATATATATACATCTATCTGTCTATCTGTTGCTGTGTCTTCTCGGCAAAGATTGTACTTCCTTATGGTTAAACTCTGAACTTTTCTGTACATCCATGGAGCTGTGACCTTGGCCTCCAGTGCCACAAGTCTTTGTTTGGACATAAAATGTTTTCATTTCTCTAGGAGTGGAATTACTGGGATGTATAGTAAATATATGTCCTTCCTTTTCACACCACCAGTTCCTACTCTCCAGATGCAACTAGTTCTAACTCTTTTAGCTTTAGCTTCTAGTAGTTACCCTCATATTATTTTTATTTATTTTTATTTTCTATTTTATTTATTTATTTATTTATTTATTTATTTTGCAGTACGCAGGCCTCTCACTGTTGTGGCCTCTCCCATCGCGGAGCACAGGCTCCGGACGCACAGGCTCAGCAGCCATGGCTCACGGGCCCAGCCGCTCCGCGGCACGTGGGATCCTCCCAGACCGGGGCACGAACTCGCGTCCCCTGCATCGGCAGGCGGACTCCCAACCACTGCGCCACCAGGGAAGCCCATATTATTTTTAAAACAACTTGTTTATATATGTTTTTCTAGTGACTCAAAGGGCATTATTTAATTTAGATACATAAATATTTTGGGATTAATGAAGAAGAAACAGTCCCTTTACAAAATTTTATGTTTTATATGAAAAGTTTTTCATAACCTAAATTATATGCTTTTTAAAAAATTTTAACTGTTGTTTCTTGGAGCCCTAGTTTCCTACCCCCACTTTATCTAGAGTACAGATTTTTGCTTTTGTTTTTTCTATTTAACTATTAGAGTTCACCCTAAGATTAAAACAAACTACTGCTTTATCCCCTCCCCCATGGATGTCCACCAGTATTTTAAAACCTCTGCTCTAACCCTCTAACCTCTTTTTTTAATGTCCTAAAGGATAATTAAGTTTATCAATTTCAAATCAATAGACACTTACCTTCTTTAATACATTCTCTTTATTTCAGGGGTTTAGGTAAGGAGGGAGTGAATACGTGAGGAATTATGATTAGTTCTACCTAGGTTGGGCTTAATTTTATTTTGTAGTTTATGACTGAGTGAGAACCACTCTAAAATGCATTCTGCTTAACAAAAAACAGTTCTTATTTATCCCTGTAATTAGATTGAGATTGGTTTTCAAATGACTGGGACTCTTGTTTCTCATGTCTTAGAACTCTTAGACCTAAGATCAACTTGTGTCATGAGTATATTTTACTTCACAGAAACATGAAAAAATTCCTTATGTAGATTCTTCAGATTTCTCAGTAACAAAATTTGGAAACCACTGCATTCGGAAAGCTTATTTCCTGTATACTGGTGCTGAACATATAGTCATAAGAAATGAGAAGTGTTGTGGGCAATTGAGCACTCTGAATTTTCAGAGTGGTTCAACTCAAAGTTACTGGACACAGGTGTTTCCATAACTGTGATGTATTGAGGGAGATTCAGTGTTCAATGATCCTCAAACCCATACTTCCACCTGTGTGGTGTAGTATAAAACATGTAAAGTGAAGAGCATAGCAGTTACCTCATGGAAGGAAAAAATGTCTCAAACCAGTACGCATACAATGTGTTGTTTTACATAGGCCTAATCAGGGGGGAAAGAGACTTTTTTTTGAGAAAAATAATAAATTAGAAAATTTATTAAACATGACTTTTTTAAAAGAAGTAAACATGTGCTATCCATACTGAATAATTTAATTGTTTATGATATTGCCAATCACCTACCCACTCTGGTCTTTTCAGGGAAATCTAACCCAATGTCAGAGAGATGGACCACCAATACACTGCTATGGTATCTATGGACTGAATGTTTATGTCCTCCGAAATCCACATGTTGAAGTCCTAACTCCCAGTGTGATAGTATTTGGAGGTAGGGACTTCGGGAAGTAATTAGGTTTCAGTGAATTGGTGAGTGTGGGGTTGTCATCATAGAAATAGTGCCCTTATAAGACGACACACCAGAGAGCTTGCTTCCTTTCTCTTTCTCTGCCCACGTGAAGACAAAGCAAGAAGGCAGCCAGCTGCAAGCTAGGAAGTGGGTTCTCACCAGGAACCGAGTCTGCCAACGCCTTGATCTTGGACTTCCCAGCCTTCAAAACTGTGAAAAATTGTTGTTTAAGCCACCCAGTCTATGGTATTTTGTTATAGTAGCCCAAGCTTGCTAATATGAGTATCTTATGGCATGACAATGTCATGATGTGTTCCCCTGTGTAGCTTTTAAGTAGTCTGTGTCCACAGAAGATAACAGACATGGTATTGTCCTGGTACAAAACTTAAGTTGGTACTAATGCCCTCCAGGCTGTCTTGGAATTCATAAGACAAGTGGGTACATTCAGTGTCTTTTTCTCGACTTCAACAGCACGGTAATAAAATAAAAGAGATGGCAGGATGAAGAATAAAGTTTATAGGGCCTCCCTGGTGGCGCAGTGGTTGAGAGTCCGCCTGCCGATGCAGGGGATACGGGTTCGTGCCCCGGTCTGGGAGGATCCCATATGCCGCGGAGCGGCTGGGCCCGTGAGCCATGGCCGCTGGGCCTGCGCATCCGGAGCCTGTGCTCCGCAACGGGAGAGGCCACAGCAGTGAGAGGCCCGCATACCGCAAAAAGAAAAAAAAAAAAAAAAAAAGTTTATAAACTATGCCTTTCCAAAATATGCTTTATGAAATAAAAGGTAATTTTTTTGGACTTCATAGAGCTTATATTTAATGTAACAACATTTCTCTTACTGAAAGTGAATGTTTTAGAGCAAGGTGAAAAGCTAATTTTATTCTAATGTTTTTATTTTAGCGTTTGGGGTAGTCAGTACACATGAGTGGAGGGGGGCCTATTTTCATATGAAATAGCTCAGGTATATTAAACTCACTGTTTCTTTTAAAAATTTGTTTTAATTTTTTTTTTTTAGAGAAGTTTTAGGTTCATAACAAAATAGGGTGGAAAATGCAGGAGGTTCCCATATACTCTCTGCCCCCACCCATCTCCTGACTATCAACATCCTTCACCACAGTATTACATTTATTACAGTCAATGAACATATGCTAATACATCATTATCACCTGAAGTCCATAGTTTACACTGAGGTTTGCTCTTGGTGGTGTTCATTCTGTTGGTTTTGACAAACGTATAATGACATGCCTCCACCATTGTGATATCTTACAAAATAGTTTCACTGCCCTAAAAATCCTCCATGTCCTGCCTATTCATTCCTCTTTCCCCTACAAATCCTGGCAATCACTAGTCTTTTTACTATCTCCGTAGTTTTCCTTTTTCAGTTCTTTGCCTTAGTAATATGCATTTAAGGATGCTCCGTGTCTTTTCATGTCTCTATAGTTCATTTCTTTTTAGAGCCAAATAACTTTCCATTGTCTAGATGTACCATAGTTTATTCATCCATTCACCTGCTGAAGGATATCTTGTTTGCCTCTATATAAATTGGCAAATATGAATAAAGCTGCTATAAACCTTGTGCAGGTTTTTGTGTGGACTCATTTTGGTATAAACCGAGGACTCTGATTGCTAGACTATTTGATAAGAGCATATTTAATTTTGCAAGAAGCTGCCCAATTGTCTTTCATAGTGGCTGTACTGTTTTCTGTCCCCACTGGCAATGAATGAGTGTTCCTTTTGCTCCACATTCTTGCCAACATTTAGTGTTGTCAGTGTCCTGGAGTTTGGCTATTCTAATAGGTGTGTAGTTGTATCTTTTTTTAAAAAATATTTATTATTTTTTGGCTGGGTCAGGTCTTACTTGCAGCATGCGGTCTCTTCCGTTGTAGTGCGCGAGTTCAGTAGTTGTGGCACACGAGTTCAGTAGTTGTGGCGCGTGGGCTTAGTTTCCCTGCAGCATGTGGGATCTTAGTTCCCTGACCAGAGATTGACCCCGCGTCCCCTGCATTAGAAGGCGGATTCTTTACCACTGGACCACCAGGGAAGTCCCCGTATCTTGTTTTAATTTGCACTTCCCTAATTACGTATGATGTTGAACATCTTTTCATAAGCTTATTTGCCATCTGTATATCTTCTTTGGTGAGTTGTCTGTTCAAGTCCTTGGCCCATTTTTTAATCAAGTTGTTTGCTTTCTCACTGTTGAGCTTTAAGAGCTCTTTGTATATTTTGGATAACAGCCCTTTATCAGATGTATCTTTTCCAAATATTTCTCCAAGTCTGTGGCTTGTCTTGTCTTTGTCTTGACATCTTTTGCAGAGCAGACATTTTTAATTTTAATGAAGTTCAGCCTATCAGTTATTTCTTTCATGGGTCATGCCTTTGGTGTTGTATCTAAAAGTCATCCCATATCCAAGGTCATCTAGATTTTCTCCTTTCTTATATTCTAGAATTTTATAGTTTCGTGTTCCTTATTTGTCTCTAATCCTTTTTGAGTGAATTTTTGTGAATGGTGTAGGTCTGTCTAGATTCATGTGTTTTGCATGTTGACGTTCAGCACCATTTGTAAAAAAGACTATCTCTTCTCCATTGTATTAACTTTGCTCCTTTGTCATAAATCAGTTAACTGTGTATTCATGTGGGTCTATTTTGGGGTTCCCTGTTCTATACCATTAATCTCATTGTTCTTTCACCAGTACCACACTGTCTTAATTTTGATTACTGTAGCTTTATAGTAGATCTTGAAGTCAAACTCACTGTATAAATGTTAAACTATTGAAAAATTTAAGCATACACAAAGATAGGGCTAAGAGTCCAATGAATCCTCATGTACATATCACCTAGATACAACATTCATCAGCTCATGCCTGCTCTCAACTTTAACTCAACCCCCTTCCCACTTCAATCCCAAATTTCATATGAAATTCAAGATACTGTATAATTCCATCCATATCTATTCAGGATATATTTCTAAAACACTGTCTTCACTTTAAAGAGACTGCAAAGCTGTCTCCATTTTCCAAATAAGAGGATTTAAAGCTTTTTTTTTTTTTTTTTTGGTTCAGCTTGAATGTATACTCTTTTAGAAAGATGGAGAAAGTTGTTTATTCTAGTATATAATTTCATTTTCTACACATACTGATATTTTAAATAACAGAAAAATCTTCATTTATAAATATAACATTTCTATTCTCATGAGTTTCATCACAAAGATTTTATGTATTTGGGTCCTTATTATTACCAGGGTTCCTTTTTGAGTCATTTAATAATTTTCCATAGGGAACCAACTTTACTTCTGTATAGGTTGTTTGAGATGCTCATCACCTTGGAATATGGATAGGATGCTGACATGGAAATTACATTTTAAGCCTCCAATACTCATTCACATGATATTAGTATAATTCTTCTGTAAGGAAGACTTGACTTTTCTCTCCCATTTATTTATTTTTTAGTCATTTATTTACATAAGTATGGACTCCTAGATATTTATTTTATCCTTTGGGTTGTGAACTAATACTGTCATTATTCTACTGCTAAAATTTTTCAGCTTTGGTCTTAGGGAGTTGTTTTCGTTTGTTTTTTAAGTACCTGATGATCTAGATTTATTTTAACTGCCTTAGTTTTAGAACCAGCCATTTTCCAAGGTGCAAATGAGCAGGTTTTACAGGTTCATTAATGTTTTTTACATCAGTCAGATTGCTGTTAAATGGTTCTCTTTGTAATAATCATATCAGTAATTTATTGGAGTAAAGGTGACATTACTTAAATGACCATGAGGCTTAGAAAAATTGCCAACATAAGCCACAATATAAAATATTTTAATTAATACCCATTAAAAACCCCCAGTATGATAATGCCTCATTTCTCTAGGCTCAATACAAACAATACATATAATAATTGGTTTTTTAAACCTTTTTGATGCAAACACTTCTAAAACAATTTTCTGTTTTCCAGCCCCTTGACAGGGAATGAAAGACATAACAATATTTTTTTCTTTCTACATTACACCTTATATTCTCTGAGTATCAAGAGATAGATGGTTAAAATTAAAAGCATAATATACTCTGCATAAGAACTTTATACTTAGAATAATACCTAAAGTCTTCATAACTGCTGTTTCAGCTATGTAGGGGAGACCTTTCTACTTAGTTCCAAATTCATAGATGTATTGTGTAAACTGAAACTGCATTGTATCAATTTCTAGATAAGAAATATATTAGAAGGTACAGAATACGTTAAAAAATTAAGCAGTTCCATTAAAAAAAAGAAGTATTTCTAGGGCTTCCCTGGTGGCACAGTGGTTGAGAATCTGCCTGCCAATGCAGGGGACACGGGTTCGAGCCCTGGTCTGGGAAGATACCACATGCTGCAGAGCAACTAGGCCCGTGAGCCACAACTACTGAGCCTGCGTGTCTGGAGCCTGTGCTCCGCAGCAAGAGAGGCCGTGATAGTGAAAGGCCCGCGCACCACGATGAAGAGTGGCCCCCGCTTGCCACAACTAGAGAAAGCCCTCACACAGAAACGAAGACCCAACACAGCAAAAATAAATAAATAAATTAATAAGCTCCTACCCCCAACATCTAAAAAAAAAAAAAGTATTTCTAAAATATTGTTTTCAAATACACATGGTGCTGTATTAAAATTGGTTCATCTTCCTTTTTAGGTATATGATGTACAATTAGTATACTAAGTTGAGCAAATGGAAATTTTTTTCTATAGATTTCAGCAACTTTGAAACCTATTTTATCTGTATTTATCCTTAAGCAGACTAAACATCCTTCTGATTATATCTTGTTTACCTTATTGTTAATTTAATTTATTTATTTATTCGGGGGTGGGGGAGGCTCTGCTGGGTCTTTGTTGCTCTGCGCAGGCTTTCTCTAGTTGCGGCGAGCGGGGGGTCCTCTTCGTTTTGGTGTGCGGGCTTCTCATTGAGGTGGCTTCCCTTGTTGTGGAACATAGGCTCTAGGCACATGGGCTTCAGTAGTTGCAGCACATGGGCTCAGTAGTTGTGGCTCACGGGCTCTAGAGCGCAGGCTCAGTAGTTATGGCGCACGGGCTTAGTAAGTCCACGGCATGTGGGATCTTCCCGGGCCAGGACTCAAACCCGTGTCCCCTGCATTGGCATGCAGATTCTTAACCACTGCGCCACCAGGGAAGTCCCTGTCTTTTTTTCTTACGTGCATAATTTTAAGATTTTTATTGAAGTAGAACTAGACAATATATATGTGTCAGAAGCAAATGGTCTCATGAATTTTGTAAACTGAAGAGCCCAATGTAACGAGTACTCAGATTAAGAAACAGTAATTATATTTCAGAAGCCCCTCCTTTGACACCTTCCACTTAATATCCTTCTTTCCCTCCCAAATGGAAACAATATCCTGACCCTTAATGACTCTGCCTTTTCTTCCCTATTTTCCTCCCTCTTTCCTTACTTACTTTCTGAAAAATTGTTGAACTAGTTTGAAGCTTTGTATGATGGGTTTGGTTTGCTTGTGGAATATTACTAGGTAAGGGTATCAGCAATCTGAGTTCCTTTAATCACCTCAGTTATAGATTTGACATGATTGGAAGGTGGGCTTTAATTTTATCATCTTTACTCTCTAGGATATAGACTCTCAAGATTTTAAACCAAAGACTAGGGAGAGTTAGGATTCTTGGTTTTGGTGGATCCTGACCTCCAACTTTTGCTTCTGTAATTTTTGTGAATCTGCTAACAGCTCTTTAGGCCTCTCGGCTTTTTGTTATGTAATAACAATGCTTTTGGGGGAAAAACAATTCCTAATGTCAGTCAGATTTCTTGGTTTACTACTTCTTCTGGATCTTGCCTGCATAATTCATCACTGTTCTTTTAACTTTTCAGTGCCTTCAGACAGGTGTGTTTCATTTTTCTTCCCTAGCTCGCTATAAGGGTAATTCCAATTTGCTTATTTCTAGAAGCAGAACTCTGTAATCCTGTATTACTTATTTTTAAAAAGTAATCTTTCAAGTCTTATTTTTAATGACATTGTGTCATTGGAGTTTGTGACTTCTTTTAAGCATCTATAACTGGCATTGATTAAAGTTGTTTCAGTGTAATGAGTTCCCCAAACAGTACATTTTGGTTCAAAATGAAGCAGTTGTACAAAAACCTCATGATATTTTTGTAAATTCTCAAATATGAGGCAGTTTCTTTTCTGAGGGATAATTTTAGGGGGAAATTTTTCTTCATATTTGGCATCTAAGGATATTTGATTTACGGTGAGGTAATAGTTTCTAGAAAAAAATTTAATAATAAAAGCAATGGTAATAGCTACTATTTGAGTGTTTAATATGCACTAGGCACTAAGGGCTTATATAACCTTCACTAAACTAATCAATCTTTATGAACACTTTCATGATATAGATACTGCTTTTATTCCATTTTACAAATGGGTAAATTAAGACAGGGGGAAGTCAAGTAATTTAACATGGTCATAGAGGCAACCCCGATACTGAACTGGCATGAACCTAGTATTACCCATTCTGGCTGTTTTCATCCGGCTTCCATTCTGTTCTGGCCAATGTCTGTTCCTGTGGGTTGAAAACCTGAGAAAACAGCTAGCAGTGACACAGATTCAGATATAAAGTTATTGGAGATTGGCTCCCATCCTGTGTAGAAGCCTTATCTCATTTGTTTCATTAACCTCATGAAAACATCAGTCCTTAAATTCTTTTCCTTTTAGTTCAAACTAAAGGAATTATGCTGTTGGTGTATATATACAATTAGTAATTAGCAGCCAGATCTAAAAAGCCATGCCATGATGTTCTCATAGCAATAGAACCAAATTGAAATTTCATAAAAAGTGTAAGAGAAAGTTTCTTTTGAGGGGAATATACTTTGAAATAATAATTTATCAATAACTATTTTAGGTATTAAGCAACATGTTCTTCGTGTTTGTTATCCAATAATCCTGTTGTTAAAACTTTGTACTGTTTCAAAGAATCCCTTTCATTTTAGTAAATTATACTAATTTATTTAATGTTAAATGTTAAGAAAGAATTAATTTACAGATCTTTAATAAAACATATCATGAAGCATTAATCTGTAGAAGTGTTACTTAATAGCTTTGTAAAATCTTTGGATGTGGGAAAGATACTAATGAAAAGAAAAATACTCCTTTATAATCTTTTTACTATAATTACTACCATAATCCTAAATATTTGTACAGTAAAATAAACAATACAAATATTTATTAAAATAATGTAATTGAACTTTAATAAAGTGTTAGTTAGTAGAGAAGGAGAACTGGAAAGCGCTCTGTTAATACAGCCGTTTCATCATATATCAGTTTTAGGTATATTTTGAACATTTGTTTGATTAGCATTCAGTAAAGATTGTTGGTGAGTGCTTATGCTTAAAGAATGAGATTATTTGTGTATCATTTTATTGGTTTATTAATGCACTTAATAGAATCAGTTTAGTCTGAAACTCCATAAAGGAGAAAGACCCTCAAGTCTGGCCTTGATAGAAAAGTATGTCTCAGTTATTGTCCTTTTTTTTTTTAAGCACTAAGAGACAAGTAATTTGTTTTGAATTGTGTATTCAGAGACGATGATAAATGTTATAATTTATAGTTTATTTTTAAAGTGCCTTTTGTTTTCAAAGCATAAATTTGGTGAGTTTCTTTTGTTTGGAGAATTTCTTAAGATTTTGTTTTTATTGTGGATTTAAAAAACACTCAGATAATATTATGCTTATATCTAAGAAAACTAAAGGTCATATTTTTTGATGAAAAGTGTTTTCAGTGATATTTAAGCGAAGACTGTGTCCTAACTGTAAGCACTTAACAAGGAAAACATAATTCATTAAGTGATATTAACCTATAACAATTTAAATAATTTATTTTATTGTTATCTAACATTAAATATATGCAAATTGCTTTCAAGTGATTTACTGATTTTTTTCTCCTTAATTTTATTTAATTAAATGTTCTCTTTTAAGGTAACTATAGATTCACATGCAGTTGTAAGAAATAATATAGAGAGATGTGGTGTAACCTTTATTCATTTTCCTCCAGTGGTGACATCTTGCAAAACTATAGTAAGGTATTACAACCTTGATATTGACATAGATACAATCATGATTCAGAACATTTCTATCACAACTATCCTTCATGTTACCATTTTATAGTTAAACCCATTTTCTTCCCTGTGCTTAACCCTGCTCCCCTTTAATCCCTGGCAACCACTAATTTCTTCTCCATCTCTATAATTTTGTCATTTCAAGAATGCTATATAAATGGAATCATAGAGTATGTAACCTTTTAGGATTAATTTTGCTCACTCAAGTTCAGTGTACTTCTCTGGAGATTAATCAGCATTGTGTGTATCAGTCATTTGTTTCTTTTTATTTCTGAGTGATATTCCATGGCATAGATGTTTAACCATTTGCTTAACCAATTGTTCAACCATTCATCCATTGGAGGACATCTGTGTTGTTTCCATTTTGGCTAATAGGAATAACACTGCTATGAATATTTTGTGTAGAGATCTTTGTGAGAATTTCCATTTCCCCATGATAAATGCCCAACAGTGCAGTTTTTGGGTTGTATGGTGAATACAGGTTTAGTTCTGTAAGAGACTGACAAGCTGCCGGAATGACTGTAACCTTTTACATTCACCACCAGCATATGAGTGATCCTTTCCCTGGACTTGCTTACTATCATTTGGTGGTGTCACTATTTTTAAGTTTAATTTTAGATGAGAGCCATTCTGATATGTATGCCATAACAAAACCACCTTGCTGTGGTTTTAATTTGCATTTCCCTATTAGCTAATGATGTTGATTATCTTTTCATGTGCTTTGTTTGCCATTTGTATATCTCCTTTAGTAATTGTTTATTGATGTCTGTATTAGTTTGCTAGAGCTGCCATAACAAAATACCACAGACTGGTTAAATAAAGAGAAATTTATTTCTCATAGTCTCTCACAATTCCTCCAGGAGGCTAGAAGTCCAAGGTCAAGGTGTTAGCAGGTTTGGTTTCTCCCAAGGCTCCCCTCCTTGGCTTGCAGATGGCTGCCTTCTTGCTGTGTTCCCATATGCCTTTCTCTCTTCTTATAAGGATGCCAGTTGTATTGGATTAGGGTACCACTGATATAATCTAATTTAACCTTGAAGGTCCCAACTTTAGCATATGGTCGCATTGAGGCTTCAACATGTGAATTTTAGGGGATACACAGTTCAGTCCATAAGAATATCTTTTGCCCTTTTTTAAACTGAATTGTTTTTTTTTAATGTTGAGTTTTGGGAGTGGTCTTTATATTCTAGATACTAGCCCCTTGTTTCATATGTAGTTGCATATATTTTCTGGCAATGTGTAATTTGTTTTTTTATTCCTCTTAAGCAGTTTTTTTTTTTTTTTTTTTTTTTTTTTTTGTGGTACACGGGCTTCTCACTGCTGTGGCCTCTCCCGTTGCGGAGCACAGGCTCCGGATGCGCAGGCTCAGCGGCCATGGCGCACGGACCCAGCCGCTCCGCGGCATGTGGGATCTTCCCAAACCGGGGCACGAACCCGTGTCCCCTGCATCGGCAGGCGGACTCTCAACCACTGCGCCACCAGGGAAGCCCAAGCAGTTTTTTTTTTAATGGAACAGGAGTTTTTAATTTTGATGAAATCCAATTTATCAGTGTTCTCTTTTATGGCTGTGCTTTTGTTGTCAACCCTAAGAACTCTTTACCTAGCTATATAAATGTTTTTTTTTAAAAAAATGCTATGCCATGTTGAAGGAAAAATGATTAGAGATCACAAATTATAAATTTTTTTGCTGGGAGAAATTGTTAATTATAAAAAGAAGGTTCACTTTGAAGAATAGGGGCAGATCAGTCATGAACAAAATAAACACTTGGGAGATAATCTTTCATGCGTTTTTCTCACTTTTTTCTGCTCTTCTGTGTCATGGCATTGATAGGTTTTGTACTGGACTATCTTTTAAGGATGTTTGTTTAGCAGGCAGCCTTGGAAAAGAGAGGTACTCCCAGACAAGATTATCTTGACGGGTAGTATCATCATCTGCTTTGTCATCCAAGCTGGGAATGGGGGCATCCTTGTTAAGTGCCCCGATGTTGTTCTTCACGTTCAGTCACTGCATCCTGTTGATTTCAGCTTCTAAGTAGTTCTTAAATCCCCCCTGCATTTTCATCCTTGTCACTGACATTCCCTGATCCATTACCTCATCCTCTCAAGTGTCCTTTCTGTAATGCTGCTTTCCAGATCTTTTTCTTCATCTTTAGTTTTCAGAAGTTTGACTTATATGTCTTGTTTTGTATTTCTTTGGGTTTATCCTGTTTAGGATTTACTCAGTTTAGTCCATCTGTAGTTTTAGGTCTTTTGCCAAATTTAGGAATTTTTCAGTCGTTATTTCTTGGAGTACTCTTTAAGCCCCACCCATCATCTGAATCTTTCCAGGGTTCAGATGATAGGATATTTTAGCTGGTTTGTTATAGTTCCACAGGTCCCTGAAGTTCTTTTTTTTTCCCCCTTATCTTTGTCCTCCGTGTATTTTTTTTTTTAATTTTTATTGGGCTATAGGGGATGGGTTGGGAAATAGCTCTGCAAGTTATGCCCTACTAGGGAAATGTCCATTTTAATTTTCTTGGGATAGCTTTCGGAGCTTTTTCTTTTTCTTGGAGCTGCTGCTCCTGCTGGCAGCAGCCTCTTCAGGTCCACTGCTGAGTGGCTCCTCCTTGGAAGAGAATTTCCTCTATTTCTTGGGGACCGTCTTGTTTCCTGACTCTTCAGGGTCACTAACTGGTTCCCTCTCTGGGGAAAGATTTCTTCCTCTTGGTAAGACTTCCACTGCCAGCTGTCTCTTCAAGATCACTACTAACCAGCTCTTCCATGGAAAAAGAGTTCTTTTTTGGGGGGTTTGGAGAGGAGACAGATGGGTCTTCCATTCCATTCTCCATTTTTCTCTTTTGTTCAGATTGGGTAATTTATGTTGTTCTGTGCTCTGATTCACTGATGGTTTCCTGGTCCTCTCAGTACTGCTTTTGATCCCATTTATTGTTTAATTTTGGTTTCTGTATTTTTCAGTTGTAACCTTTCTTGTTGGTCTTTCTTTATATCTTCTATTTCTTTGTTTAGATTTTATAATTCTTTTCTAAGACCTTCTGTTTTTCATTTGTTTCAAGGATGTTCCTAGTTGCTCACTGAAACATTTTTATGATGGTTGCTTTAAAATCTTTATTAGATAACTCTAATATCCCTATCATCTTAGTGTTGGCATCTACTGTTTATCTTTTTTCATCTAGTTTGGGATCTACCTGGCTCTTGGAATGGTGAGTGATTTTTTTTTTTCCCCAAACCTGGATGTTTTGGATATTATGAGATTATGGATCTTATTCAAGCCTTCAGTTTTAGCTTGGTTTGTTTGACACCATTCCAGCAGAGAAGGGTGGGGTGCATGCCACCTCATTACTGCCAGGTCATGGTAGAAGTCCTGGTTCCCCACTCAGCCTCCATGGATATCTCAGGTAGATTGTGCTCATTATTACTGTGGGTGAATGTGGGATCTGGCTCCCCACTATTATTCCCCTGATAGCTTTCTGGTTGGGAGGTATAGAAGTGCCTCACTACTGTTCCACATGTGCTTCCACTGACACCACAGAGTGGTGTGTCCTTGTTACCACTGGCTGGTGATGTTTCAAGTCCTGAGGGAAGTGTCCACTAAGCATCCTCTTGTACTAGCCCAGTGGGGAGGGATAAAGTTACCTCGACTGATAGGTAGGCTTGGATGTCCAAGCTCCCTACTTGGTCTCCCCACCATGGAGGTGCCTCATTAACGGGTGGGGATTAAAGTCTCAGTTCCATCTTGGCCTTTTCTGATACCACCCCAGTAGGAAAGTGGGGGCTGTTATTACATCCTGGGGGGAGGGGTGGAAATCTAGGCTCTCCCTGTCAGCTTTTGCTGGTGGGGTTAGGGGTAAGGTCATGGTTTTTTTCTCTAGTGTTGGCTGCACTAGAGCAGTTATTTTCTTAAAAAGTTTTCTGTCTTGCTAGACTTTCTGTTTCCCTTTCTTGGTCCTTTGGCTACAGAGAACAGGCTTTTGGAGGGTTTGTTTCATCTATACTTGTTGGTTTTCTGTGTTACCCACTTCTCTTCCACCCAGTCTTTGATATATGAGGTAAAAATGAAAATCCAAGGAACTCACTGTTGTGTCATTCTTTGGATCCTGAGATCCCTATCCAGTCTTTCTTCTTCTCTGTGTTTTCTTTTTTATATTTGTTTTATATATAATGTCTTGGGTTTCTAGTTATACTTAGCAAGAGGAATAGGAAAAAGTATATCTATTCCATCTTCCCAGAAGTGGAAAGTATGTTTCAAGTACTTGGTAACAGAAATTACCTCTAAATGGTAGTTGAATTGGATCCACTTAAATATTATTGTCTTTGTGTGCTTTTTTCATTTGTTTGTTTATTTTTAGGACTAAATACCTATAGGCTGATTTTATTGACAGATAATAAAGAATTCAAATGAAAAGTACAAAACAAAAACATAGAATCAACTCTCAGGGATACACATAAATCTCAAACTGAGTCTTGACAACACAGGGATCTACTTAATTACCAATTTTTAACCTGTCAAACTTTATTAATGATTTCTTTTATGTGTGTTGCAGTGCAAACAATTTTCTTCTTTCTTCTGACCCTTTGATTCAGTTACAGAGTGACTGATAATTTATGGAAACAGTTTTCAAGTTTTGGGTAGTCTCATATCCTCGGCTTTGTTAGAATTTAATGGTTAGGTTTTCCCTTTGGGCAGCTGTGGGTATTTCTATGGTAATTTAATATTTTCAGAGGTTTACTATATAATATAAAAGTATTATCTATTGCACTAAAAGACAGTTACTGTGTCATAAAATATGAGAAAAAGCAAGGCCTTTCTTCCATATAGGTAACATAATAATTTCAAATTGCCTCAACAGTAGTATTCTATAGTAAAATATTATCATTATTGTAAATGTTTTTTAAAAAGTTTTCTTTGTGTAATATTTGGGCTGTCCCAGGTCTGAACTAATCTTGGGATTGGATTTCTTTCCTTTAGGGTGATGGTCTAGAGGACAATGAAAAGGATTTCTATGATTCTGATGAGGAACAGAAGGAAAAGACTGACAAAGGGAAGAAGCCATATACTATGGATCCAGACCATAGACTTTTAATTCGGAATACAAAGCCTTTGCTTCAGAGCAGGAATGCAGCGGTATGTAAAAACCATTATAAGAAATAATTCACAGATTTTTTAAAGCAGTGGTTAAAAGTATGTAAGTTCAGTAAATAAGTCTTTATTTTTGAGTGTGCTAATGGAGCATTTGTTGGTTTATTTGTTTATGTACTAAAAAGCAGGTTTTAATAGGATTACTTGGTTTGGTAGCTGTATGCCTACTGGACTTCATTTCCTTTTTGTGGTTTTGTTAATTGGATTCCTAAGATATAAGTTCAAGATGTTTACCAGTTGATTGGAGGACTGTGTATATTTCTCTACTACTGGATTGTTGTTGTGAGTACTTAATCTGGTATCAGTCCATAATATTTGTATTTACCTGATAAGAGTTTTGAAGAGACTAACATATAGTAAAAGCACCTAGCATAATGCCTCATATAAAAATTTTAGCTGGTAGAAATAATTAAAAATCATCCTTACTTGGGTCCTAAGTTTGTTGTTGTTGTTGTTTACATCTTTTTATTTTAAATAACCCTTTATATTTTAGAAGAATACATGTGCACAGTAGAAAATTAGAAAATACAGACTAGCAAAATTAAATAAAATTAAACCATTACATTCCCATCACTCAGAAATCACTGTTATAATATCTTAATGCAGTTTTTTCCAGATTTTTTTCTGCATAAATGTACCTATTTCACATGTGTGTATGTCTATACATATATATTTTTTAAAACCAAGATAAAAATCATAGTACACGTAGTATTTTTTAACCTGTTTTTTTTTTAGTCAGTTCTCTATTTCAGTAAAATTTCATCTCATTTAATACCAATTTGTCTTAAATTCTTTTATAACTCATTCATCTAAACCAGTTGTGCTGCATTGGGTCTGGTTGTTACACCTTTTAAACCTCTCAAGTCTTGCAGAATGTTTCTCTGGATTTGTCTGGTTGCTTCCTTTTCTATATCCTGTGTTTCCTGTTAACTGGAAGTTTTGTGTAAGGCTTGATGAATTCAAGTTCAACATTTTCTTAAACTTCTTTCAATTAAAAAAAAATTCTTAATGAATCGTTCTGTTCAAGTAGTAAAAACTTTGAAAATGAGAGTGTCCTTTGTTTTCTGATGCTTGAGAATTTGGTCCCTAGAGCTTTGTATATCTATCTTAGGAAGTTTTTTTCTAATACCTAGTATTTAGTTTCTAAATCATGATTAAGTACTATGCACAATAATAACACACATGTTATTTTATTAATGTTGTAAAATATGCTTATATTTTAGTATACTCTCGCTTGACCTGATGGTACTTAAGTACTGTAACTTGCCACCTAAAACTACTTTATAATTGACTCACTATTAATTTAACTTTGTCTTGGAAATTGGTTTTATAATTCAAACACTCACTGATCAAACATGTTCTTGAATAGTGAAACAAATAGAGGTAGTTTGTACTTTTTGTACCAGTATGTTTTGGTTCCCCGCTTGTTTGATTGTGTACCAAATAGAGGTAGTTTATTTTTTGTTCCAATACCTTTTAGTATCCTGCTTATTTGATGATGCTAAATATATATAAAGGTTGACTTTTGAAGAACTGTGAATAGAGGTTCTTTTGTTTAGCCTTATTCTCAACTTGCAAGAGAGACTTTGAGAATTTGTTCAGGAAACTTAGTCTGTCAGTGCTATGTAGATTGAATTGGCGATAAGAGGTACTGGAAGCACTGTTGGGAGGATATTTGGACAGTCTAGGTAAGGTGATACAGGAGGAATGGTTAGAAATAGAAAAGTTCTTATAGGATGTACTTTCTTATGAACATACATAATGTAACTGCTGAAGGCCTATGAGGTATATTTTTAGTTGTTTTGGAGTTTGGAGTTATGGGAGCTTCCCTCATGGCTTTTACAAATTAGACTATAAATGTCAAATTTTGGGTATTGAAGAGATTTAAAAACTGTTAGATTTGTAAATATTGGGGAAAAGAAGATCCTTTATCCCTTTTGGGTTTGGGAGTGCCCTAATTAATGTATCAGAACAGATGACATACTAAGTGGAATCTAGAATCTTAAAAACATTGACACATATAGAAAGTACAGTTTATTAAGCTTCAGCTTTCTCTTCTATCATATGCTAATACTTATTAGCCATCTGTATGCTTTAATATTTTTAAAAAATGACTGTCACCTATCTGTAGATTAAGTCAATCATTAATTGAGTTTTTCTTAATAAGATTTTAAATTCAGAAGAGTTTGTTGTATAATTAAAGTGTATTTGTAGATCACAAGTGAAGAAATAAGATATCCTTAAACTCCTCAAATCCCTAAGTAATGTCTGAAAGCTATAAATCAGTCATCTAAAAAAATGTACACAAAAATGCCATACAGCAGTAACTTGAGGATCCTGTAACTCTATTTTTTAAAAACGTTTCTTAGTTTTGGAAGAAACTCTTTTTGTTTCGAACACCCTCAGGTACTGTATACTCTTTAGGCATATGTAAAACTCCTGCCATATATTTATTAGAACTTTATAGTTCAAGCAGAAGTAAAGTAGTATTAATATATCTTCCTAACCAAAGGTGGTAAGATGATTAATTTCTGTAGCTCTCTATCTGCAGTTGCCACACGCTGAACTGGATACTTTCAGCAAGTGGGAAGTCTGGACTTTTGATCTCTGGATCTAAGTGTAGAGGCATGTAGGGGAAACATAATACTCTTATATTTTATGACAGAGAAATTCTGATTACCCCTATAATAGCTTTGAACCAAAGACTATTTTTAAGGTTCTGCATTTTGAAAAGCAAGATCATTTCAAATGCTGCTGTTTTAGAGGAATTGTTTTAATAGAGTCCCCTTAATTAAAACTTAAATACACTGACCTTCTTTGGTTTTTAAAATTTTAACCTACTCACTGCTGTTATCTTTAAGTGTCTGGTTTCATTCCCTGTCTCGGAGCAGCAGCAGCACTAGGAAGAGTATGGCATTTGGAGTGTGTGTTGAGCCTTGCCGTGTATTGACTGTCAGACTTTGGGTAGTTCGTTTAACATTCATTTTCTTTTCTGAGGATTTATTGGCTTCCTAGGGTTGCCGTAACAAATTACCAAAAACTGAGTGGATTAAAACAATAGAAATGTATTCTCTCACATTTCAGGAGGCCAGAAGTCTAAAAATCAAGTTGTCGACAGGATTGGTTCCTCCTGGAGGCTCTAGGGAGAAATTAGCTTCTGGTGGTTGCCAGCAGTCTTTGGCATTACTTGACTTACATGCCTCAGTGCAGTCTCTGCCTCCATCTTCATACTGCCTCTTCTCTGTGTGTCCTTTTCTGTCTCTGATAAGGACACTCACATTGGATTTAGGGCCCCCCAATCAAGTATGATCTCACCTTGGTCATTGCCTTAATAACATCTGCAAAGACTTTATTTCCAAATAAAGTCACATTCTGAGGGTAGACACTCTTAGGGGAACACTATTCAACCTGCTACATAGGGTAACAACATATTCATCTTATTTCACAGCAATTTTGTAGGAGTTAAAGGAAATAATATGTAAGAATATACTTTAAAACTGTAGTATGCAACTGTTATAGTTCTTATTGTTCTCTGCTTTACTTTTTAGGTGGTTATGGCAGTTGCTCAGCTGTATTGGCACATAGCACCAAATTCGGAAGCTGGCATTATTTCTAAATCACTAGTGCGTTTACTTCGTAGCAATAGGTAGGACATGATTTTTTTTTTTTTTTTTTTTTTTTGCAGTATGCGGGACTCTCACTGTTGTGGCCTCTCCCGTTGCGGAGCACAGGCTCCGGACGTGCAGGCTCAGCGACCATGGCTCACGGGCCTAGCCGCTCCGCGGCATGTGGGATCTTCCCGGACTGGGGCACGAACCCGTGTCCCCTGCGTCAGCAGGCGGACTCTCAACCACTGCGCCACCAGGGAAACCCAGGACATGATTTTTTATGTGTTTTCTTTTGTATTACTTTAAAAGTAATGTTTGAACAAATAAAATGTGTCTCTTAGGCATTTAACATGCAGCTCTGACTGTATTTTATCAATGAGATTTCATACTTAAGGGGATTATTATAAAAGCCTTTAGATAACTGATCTCAAAGTTAATGCTAAATATTGAAGGTTTTTTAACCTCAAGCCCAAAGAAGTTGAAAATATTTTTTTGGCATATAGTATATGCTGTTACCAGTAGCCTAGTATAGTACTAGTGTTTGATATTTCTAGGTGTGACAAAAATAATGTTTGGGAGTTCTATTAAGTCTGGAATCACTAAAAACCTATATTAAATGTATTATCAGATTGACTTAGTGTAATTATACATGACTTTATATAAAGCAGTACATATGCTGAATATGTAGCTTATGACAGAATTACTGCTCCCTGTAAAGTTACAATATTTAATTACTATAGTTTGTTCTATTTAAGAAAAGAGCTATGTTCTTAATAGCTACTTATTTTAAAGAAATGCATACTCTTTTCATTTCCTGGAGATAGGTAGGTAGGTAGTAAGTAGGTAGGTAGATAGATAGATAGCAGAATACTTTTCTCTTTAATTTTACCTCTCTATAATTCTTCAGTTCAGGTCAACAATTCAGAAAACTTTGAGTTCCTGTGGCATATACTTTCAGTGTTTAAAAAGATTTTGCCATTTGTTTTGTTTTCTATATTTAAGAATACTATTGTTTCAAGCTATTTAGCTTACCCTGGATATTTTGCAGTAATTAGTTATTTTAAATTAAAAAATTTTTTTCCATTGAGTACTTACGCTATTGGAGTTGGGAGGAGAAAGATAAGTATTTATTTTCATCCATACTCAAACTTAGTGCCACAACTTTAGCCCTAGTTTGGCTTTTGCCATTCTTTAGTAAGATACTATTTCCTTTGTCTTTATACGTAGTCGTTCTTTCCCTTTTAACAGCTCAATAATTTTTGTTTTCCATAGCGGGTTCAAAGAAGGATCTGGAATGCATCTTTCACATGAAGCATTATACCAGATTCAGTTCCATGTTCATTTCTTAGATATTTGGATGTAAAATAACATGGCTTTTTAAAAAATCTATCTTTCACTCTGGGCAGAATTGAGTCACATGGTGAGCCTTCCAATCAAGAGTTTGTATTAACACTGTGGTCATGTTTGTTCCATTAGCCCTAAGAATACTTTCTTTGCACGTGTTCAGAGCAGCTACAGTATTGACTCTACATCTTAGGAATACAGTATTATAAAATTTGTTTTAACTCTTCCTCATGATGAATCAAATCTAATTTAATAGTTTATAGGGAAAATGTATTTTTAAAAGAAGGCATAAATAAGATTTACTAAAAACTTTATCAATATTATATTTAAGAGTTCCACTCAATATGAGTCTTACTGCTGCTTCTTTTTCTTCAATGTACTGTTTACTTAAAGATATTTCATTGGAGAATATACCCAGTGAAAATTCTCCTTTAATTTCTAGGGAGGTGCAGTATATTGTCCTACAGAATATAGCAACTATGTCAATTCAAAGAAAGGTATGTACATTGTGAACACAAAATTCAAGACAGAAATGAATACACTAGTACCATAAATGTATTTATATATTTATTTTTGTAATCTAGGGTATGTTTGAACCTTATCTGAAGAGTTTTTATGTTAGGTCAACTGATCCAACTATGATCAAGATACTGAAGGTATGATGCTCTTATTTTTCAGATACTCTAATGCATGTTTACTTTAACGCTATTGCTGTAACTTTTGGTTTAGCATCTGCAAAATGGAGACTGGTTTTTTTTTTTTTAAATAGATACACTGAGGGATTTTCTTTATGCTTTTTAAACTACATTATTATATACTAATTACTGTGCTACATTCTAATAATACAAAGTTAAGACATGCTACCTATACCTTGAATAACTCACAGTATGTGAAGTATGTGAAGGAGACAGACATGGAAATAGATCATTTCAGCACTGTGTGTTTTAAGTGATAAAGAGGTTTGAATTGAGTGTTGTGGAAGAAGAGAAAGATGGGGCCAATTCTCTGGGATATTTAGAAAAGACTGGTGGAAAAGATGATGTTTGAGTGGATCTAAAAAGAATAACATGATTTCGTCAATTTTTTTGTTGTTGGTAGGTAAGTTTATTGGGAGGTTGTAGCACTGGGTATAGGAGAAAGGCACATTTTATGCTAACACAAGGGATTATGAAAGAGTGTTGTGTTCAGGGAATGATAACTACAGTATAGAATATAGTTATGGGTATGAAGTTATAATGATTAAAACAGTGTGATATTTAGATGGAAAAATAAGTGGAATAGAACACGAAGCCTGGAAACAGATCTATACATATCAAAATGTACCATATAAGAGAGGAGACATTGTAAACCAGTGAGGACTATTCATTAGTAGACTATTCAGTAAATATTGGAATGATTGGTTCTTCACATGGAAACTGAGTTTAATCACAAAAAAAAAAACAAAAAACGAAAAACTAAGACACACCCAAACTGAAGGATAAATTTACAAAATAATTGGTTCATAATCATGCAAAGTTTCCACTTTGTGAAGGTCAAAAGAAAGGTTGAGAAACTTTCAGACTGAAGGAGACTAAAGAGACAACTAAATACAATGTATGATATGGATCTGGATTCTTTTTTTATACATTGTTGAGATAATTAGTGAAATTTAAATGTAAGTTATTATTGCATAGATGTGGTGTATCAGTGTTAATTTCCTAGTTTTCTTGGTTGTATTGTGGTCTGTAGGACAGTGTCCTTGTTTGTAGAAAATATGTACAGATGTGTTTGGAGATGATGTAGTATCATTTTGATGACTCTGGACTCAAATGGTTCAGATAAAAACTGCTTTTTACCTTTTCTGTACATTAGAGATTGTTTTTTAAAATTGTACAAAAAATTAAAATGTTCTCATCAAAATAAAATGAAAAGTCAATTCATAATCTAGGAGAAAATATTTCCAGTACATATATCTGAAAATTGACTACTATCCAGAATATATAAAGAACTGCTACAATCTGTGCCTTTTAGTTGGAGCGTTAGACCATTTACTTTTAATATGATTATTGATATGAACATGTTTATGTCTACATCTTGTGTTTTGTTTTTTGTTTGTCCCATCTGTTTCTGTTCCTTTTTTCCTTTTTGAAGCTTTCCTTCAGATTAATTGAATATTTTTTTATGAGTAGAAACTGAAATTTTTTCAGCAAGCCTATTGGAGATGAGCTTTTAATTGCATATTTCTTGTAACTATAAATCTGGAAGAGAGAATTAAACTGTCTAAATATTTGAGATGGTAGGATGAAGAAAAACTAAATAAGGGAATTAATTGGTATCTGGAATATAGAGGTATTACATGGAGGGCAAGTCGTTTTCTAACTTTATTATTAAAAGAAAAAGAAATAAAACTACCTTAAGTTGTTTAGGTTAATTAGATATAAATTACAAAGTTGGGACAAACAACTAAGGAAGACGTATGATTTTCTTTTTTGTAATTACTTTTAGGCACTATATAATTATTCTCTGTTTGTAGGTGTAGGGAGACAAAGTTCACCTGAAGGGTATAATGCCTCACATTGTAATAGTGTTAACTTTTTTTAAAAACAGAAATTACCTTTCTATTAAATGCATAACCTTTATTACATTCATCCTTTTTATTTGTGTTTTAAACTGTTTACTTTCTCTTTTTTCTATCATAGCTTGAAATTTTGACAAACTTGGCAAATGAAGCCAACATATCAACTCTTCTTCGAGAATTTCAGGTTTGTGTACAGTGCTAATTATACAATAACTTCTAAAGCATCTGTTCAGTTTAAAGTAAGATATATATCTTTCTCAATTGAGATATGTGTAATTGTATAAATAAAACAGTGATTTGGGGCAAGATTGACAACTAATAAATTTATGAATTTTCGAGAATAAACATTAACTACAAATCTAAAATTTAAGGGAAGTGGAATGGTAGTCCCTTTCATGTTTTCATATCATAGAATTTGAGAGACTGGTTTATAACTCCTTGTTTGAAAATAAGTCACTGTAAGGATTCTATCTTTTTTTGCTGTCATCATCAATAGTCCATGCTATACTCTGTACTCATGAAAATGGCTTCACTTCTTACATGGTTGTCCCTATTTGATTGGCCTACTACTCTTTTAGACATTGTCCTCTTAGCTTCATGTATAGCTCCAATAACTTGGTTTAAAATTGGCCTCATCATGATTTTTTAAATTGTTGTTAATGTTTTGCTGTATTTTTTAAATCATGTGTGCTGATGGATAAGATGCTTCCCGGCTACACATCGCCCCAAAATACTAAAAAGTTACCTTATGGATCTTATGCCCTTTATGATGAAAGGGTTAGCTCTGAAGACTTCGTGGTGGAGAACAGTAATAGAAAACCTCATATCAGTATTACGGGTTTTACATCTCATCAGCAGTTTTCTTAGCAAAAGTATACCACATGCTACACACTAATCACAGAATTTTTGTCAACTCCCAGCTTTTATAGATTTAACTTATTTTGTTGCCATAGTCATTCTATATGCCTGCATTAAATTTCTTTTTAGCCATATAGACATTGTATTTCTTTTTTTTTTTTTTTTTTTTTTTTTTCTTTTTGCGGTATGCGGGCCTCTCACTGCTGTGGCCTCTCCCGTTGCGGAGCACAGGCTCCGGATGCGCAGGCCCAGCGGCCATGGCTCACGGGCCCAGCCGCTCCGCGGCATATGGGATCCTCCCAGATCGGGGCACGAACCCGTATCCCCTGCATCGGCAGGCGGACTCTCAACCACTGCGCCACCAGGGAGGCCCTGTATTTCTTTTTAACTGTGTGATCTTACACTTTTAACAAGAGTAGTAGAATATTATAACATTCATGCTTTATAATTTTGTAACTGAATTACTATACTTTCATGCTATATATTTTTCTAGAAAAAGTCCTTGTAAAATTAGGATATCTGCTCATCTTATATTTACATACCAGAAAATATAGTATCTCAAGTTCTTATCTGGTAATCTGTGGTATAGAACATTGCTTAAATTTGACTTTGTTTTAAAGTTTTTGTCTTTGTGTTTGCAGTTTTTGCTTTTCTTCTTATCATGTGTAATCTGTGTAATCTATTTGGGTGTCCTTTTGCTGTCTATTTTCTGCTTATGTCAGGGTTACTGGGGTTGTAGGGAAGGAATCTCAGGTGATTTTATGGCATTATTTACCTGTTTCAGGATATTGGTGATCTAGTCATTTCATTTAATATCAGGATATTTAGTAAGGTCCACTGTTTAGTCAGACTTTTTAATATATTTCTTCATGTATCCTTTTTTATCACTGTATATTTTACCTTTTTTCTGTGTTTATGGGTTATGTTCATAGATGTGTACAGTTTATTCATAACTTTTTGAGAAAATAGAGAACTTTTCTAAAGACTCAGTTTTTTGTAACTGACGAGATTAGGTAATCAACTGGGAAATGGTTTTAAATACAGTTGATCTTTCCTACATGGAACTAAGAGAGTTTAATTTGTTTAATTTATTTCCTCAACATTTAATCATGTTTTGATACCATTTTCACTAAATTCGTGTGTCTTTTAGATATTCTTGGATTTTCTCCTCCATTTGCCATTTAGGCACCATTTAAATGTATATCCTGTTTTGCATGTTAGATGAACATGGTGTTAATTCTACATTAGGTACTTGTCATTTGAGGTTGGGAATCATTTTTTTAAATTTCAATTGAAAATGGGATTTTAAATTCCATTTATATATAATGTATATAAATATGCATATTTATTAAAAATAAATTTGTTTCTGTATACAATAAAAGCTTAGTTTTTAAATAAGGAAAGTTATAACCAAAGTGAAATTCTTTAGGTCTGTAATAAATAAGTGATAATTCTTTTTAAGTTCATATAAATATATGGTTTACAGTGTATTTTTAAAGCATTCTTTTCAAGAAAATCTCTTTCAAAAATGTGGTCTTTTATTTTGTTGCAAATCAAGTATTTATAAAGTCTTTATTGAAATGCTACTCACTGTAGCTATTGCAGTTTACTAACATTCAGATACCATTTTAAAGTATAAAATGTTTATCAGTAGCATATTGATCCTTTTCCTCCTCTTCTCCCAATTTTTAGCTTTAGTATCTCTGAAAAAGCAACCCTTTTTTCATAGATTCACACATGCTGCTGGTTAAATGAACTGAAACCTCCAAAGAGAGGGTTCTCATCATCTCTTTCAACCTTGCACTTAAACTAATTGCTGTCCTTGGGTGACTGCTCCCCACTATCTCTTCTGGAGTCACAAGCCACTGTAGCCACAGGTGAATGAACCTGGCTTGAAAATGTGCCTCTTCTGTAGCCACATTCTTTAAGTGAAAAAACAGAACTAAATTAATTCAGGAGTCAGACCTCTTGTTATGCCTTTAGATGAGAAGATTATGTGTTCTAGAATTCTTATATTCTGACAGAGCTTAATATATTAGGGATTTTTTTGTTCACTTGATAGTGCCAATGTATGAACTAACTGAGATAATTTTTTAGACTTATGTGAAAAGCCAGGATAAACAGTTTGCAGCAGCCACTATTCAAACTATAGGCAGATGTGCCACCAACATCTCAGAAGTCACTGACACATGCCTTACTGGCCTGGTGTGTCTGCTGTCCAACAGGGATGGTAAGTTGACAGCTTCATTTTATTTTCAAATAATTTCTCATTTGAATATTCTTGGTATGATCTACAGATTGTAACTTCTTTTTTAGTATTGCATTTTAGTTTTTCCTGTATGTCAGTAGCATGGTTACAATGAATAGTAACATTTTATCTTTGAACTACGTGCACGTGCACACACACACACACACACACACAGTTTTTTGTTGTTTAGTAAATTAGATAATTAACTTACAAACAGAATTTTCTTGTCTGGCCAGAACTAAGAAAGTATAATTTGTTTATTTTATTTCTTCACAATTTAATCACCTTCATTGCACCCTTTCCACAAAGGTTCTATTTTACTGCTTTTTAATGACATATGTCATGTATAATATTGGTTCACCTGCAGAGGGTGCTAAAAGCAGGCAAATGACTTTACAACATGAGAAGTTATAAAGGCTAGATCAAAAAAGTATGTAAATGTGTAACTTCAAAGTTTTTTTTCCAGAAAGTCACTTAATAATTTTATATTCAAGATTAATTAGATTTAAAAGTCATCGGTTTGGAACAGCTTCATGTTTTTAAGCCAAACAGTGTCTAAACATTTTGTAAAACTGGATAGGTAATATCCAGTAAAATACATAATCTAGATTTCATAATTTCTGTGGTAAGTGTCCGTTATTTCTATGATATGGCTTTAAAATAAATGAGACCTTTTGAAGAAAGAAAGAAAAATGATTCAGCTTTCACCTTTAAAATAATGTATTTAATTAAAATGAGATTAAAACAAGGGTTTTTTAAGGAAAATTTTCTGTGTAAAATTATTGAAATTATTTGTGGAATTCTAAATATAATTATGTCATATCTAGACCCAGGCATATATGACATAGCAACCATAAGGTGAAACATAACAAAATTGATTACTTTTTATATTTTATTTGCAAAGTAACTTTTTACTATGTTACACCTAATTGTCTTTTTCCAGATGTAGATCTCTAGAAAGCTGTAACATTATTGTAAATACTTCTAACGAAAAAAAATTTGAAACAAAATTTATCCCCAAATAAGAATGATCTTTCCTGTAAGCATAAAATGATAAATTTTAACCTGTAAATTCAAGATATTATGATGGATAGAACATTTTTCTGTATGCAGTATTATAACTTCAAATAAGTGGCAAGAAAAATTATCAAGGAAGTCGATTTTTTAAAAAAATTGCCTGTAGAAGGTAACTACAGAGGATAGGGTGCTAAATGTCATCCATTTTATCTATTTCTACTTTTAACAATAACATCCTTTTTGTCTCTATTTCTATGTCACACTTTAAAATGTGAGTTAAAAAATATGTTTTCATTTTCCTATGTCTTTAATAATGACTTTCTATTTGATCAAACAAGACACACTTCAATTTGATTGCTTACAAAAAGCACCACAAATCAGTTAGAATACTGGCTAGTTCTTTCAAATACAAAATGGATCTAAGGTTTGTCAATTTTGTATTTTGACCACTTTTTCTCATGTGAAATTTTCAAGCTGGATTTTAAAGCAGTTGTTTCTACTTAGGCTTTCTAACACATTAATTTCTAAAAAACTATTTTTTATTGACTTTGATTTAAAAGATGAATATTCTGTACCCCTGTAGTACTTTTTTCTTTTTAGCAAGTTTTGCTTTTATCTATTTAAAAAATTTTTTTATTTTATATTGCCGTATAGTTGATTTACAATGTTATGTTTGTTTCAGGTGTACAACAAAGTGATCCAGTTATACATATACATATATTTATTCTTTTTCAGATTATTTTCCCATTTAGGCTGTTACAGAATATTAGGTAGAGTTCTCTGTGCTATACAGTAGGTCCTTGTTGATTATCTATTTTATTTATAGTTATGTGTATATGTTAATCCCAAACTCTTAATTTTTTATTGACTTTGATTTAGAAGATGAATATTCTATACCCTGTAGTACTTTTAAGGGAAGAATAGATCATTTTATAATTAGTCAATGGGAAACTAATATAATTTATAATCACTCTTCAAGGTAGATTTACTAACTTAAGCTCTGACCTTTTAATGTTCAGACTTTTGTTTTTGGTAAATCTAAACTCTGTTTATAACCGTGGATTTTTTTTCTGCTTTGAATATTAAGAAACTTAAATTGTATTTTTCAGGTTCTGATTTCACAATCATCATTTGCCTGATTCTTTAACTGTTTATCATATGTGCTTCACTTTCATAGTTTGGAAACTGGCTAGGTGACATTAAAGAAAGTAATAATATTTTTAACTTAAAATGGTCAGTTGTTACAACAGAGCCCCTTTCTTTTCCTATTGAAAGATCTGCTTTTAGGAATAAATGCTGTGAATGAGGCCTCAGTTTCATTAAAATCTGTAAGATCTTTCAGCCCTCTAAGGATCTATGACTCTTTTATTTTATATTAGTATGAATACCTCATCATCTTTTTAGATAATGTATCTTACAACCCCAGGGACAGCACTGAGACTCCATTGTTTTTACATATATTTAATATATTCTTCTTGACCTGTAGGGTTTTTGTTGTTGTTGACTTCTTCCTTCTTGGCATGGACAGGACTTCTAGGCAGCTTGAAGGTTGCCCTAAAATAGTCCATTATCACTATGTAAGTTTCACTGATAAACAAATTTCTTAAAGACCTTAAGGAGAAATCTGCATTTCAGTTGACTTAGGATAATTTAATTCCTCAGTTAATTTTCTTTAGATAATATATTAGCAAAATTTGCTTGTCTGAATAACCTTCTTACCACCTACTATAAACTAAAAGAATTGGGGCAAAGACTATTTTTTGTTTTGTTTTGTTTTATATAATAGGCATTTGTTGAAAAGTTGAATCAGTTGAGGTATTTAGTATGTATAGAATAGATGAATAAGATATTCATCAGCCTATAGAAAGTTTCTGCCCATAAGGAGCTCACAGCCTAATGGAGGGAGGCAATAATAAACAAGTATACTACAGTCTTCCTGTATATTGACCACTTACTCAATTGCCAGCTGTCTGCTCTCATGCAGAACTAGACTACCTATGTTTGAATGTTAATGTTGTCTTGAATAAATTACCCAATCTCCCTGTGCTTCAGATTCCTCACTTGTAAAATGAAGATAATAGTAGGCTGTACTAATCTTGAGAAACTTAAGTGAAATAATCCAGTCACAGAAAGACAAATACTGAATGTTTCTACTTGTACGACGTATTAAAATAGTCAAATTCATAGAATCCAAGAACAGAAAGGTACTTGCCAGGGGCTAGAAGAAAAGGGAAATGGGCAGCTACTAATCAGTGGGCATCAATTTTAGTTAAGCGAGGTGAATAAGCTCTGAAGATCTACTGTACAACATTGTACCTGTAGTCAACGATAAAGTATCATATGGTTAAAAATTTGTTAAGAGGATAGATCTCATGTTAAGTGTTCTTACCAAAATAAAATTACAATGTTTAAAAATAGTAGGCTATACTTCTTAGAGTAAGGACCATTAAGTTCTGTTGAGGACAAGGAGAAAGCTTGGAAAGGCCCAGAACATAAGATCACTTTGTACTTGTGGTGGAGTACCACTGCAGTGCTGAGTGAGGTCTTTGAAAACCAGGAGGTAGCATGAAGGAAAAGTAGGGTGGAATTACCCAAAGGGAATGAGAAGGCACCTGGGTAGGGTAGAATAACACCGTCCCCCTCCATCCCAACGCCTGAAGATGTCCAGGTCCTGATGCCTGGAACCTGTGACTATGTTACCTAATGTGGCAAAGGGAACTTTACAGACGTGATTAAGATTCTTAGGATGCAAACAATAAATGCTGGAGAGGGTGTGGAGAAAAGGGAACCATCTTGCACTGTTGGTGGGAATGTAAATTGATACAGCCACTATGGAGAACAGTATGGAGGTTCCTTACAAAACTAAAAATAGAACTACAGTATGACCCAGCAATCCCACTACTGGGCATATACCCTGAGTAAACCATAATTCAAAAAGAGACATGTCCCACAATGTTCACTGCAGCTCTATTTACAATAGCCAGGACATGGAAGCAACCTAACTGTCCATCGACAGATGAATGGATAAAGAAGATGTGGTATATATATACAATGGAATATTACTCAGCTATAAAAAGAAACGAAATTGAATTATTTGTAGTGAGGTGGATGGACCAAGAGTCTGTTATACAGAGTGAAGTAAGTCAGAAAGAGAAAAATAAATACCATATGCTAACACATATATATGGAATCTTAAAAAAATTAAAAAAAAGGTTCTGACGAACTTAGGGGCAGGACAGGAATAAAGATGCAGACGTAGAGAATGGACTTGAGGACACAGAGAGGGGGAAGCTGGGACAAAGTGAGAGAGTGATGGACTACCAAATGTAAAATAGATAGCTAGTGGGAAGCAGCTGCATGGCGCAGGGAGATCAGCTCCGTGCTTTGTGACCACCTAGACGGGGGGGATAGGGAGACACAAGAGGGAGGGGATATGGGGGTATATGTATACATATAGCTGATTCACTTTGTTATACAGCAGAAACTAACATGTTAGAAAAAAAAACTGAGATGGAGAGATTATTCATCCAATAATCTTGGACCCAGTGTAACCAAGAAAGTCAGATGTCAAAAGCAGAGGCTAGAATGATGTCTTTGCTGTCAGGGGGCCTTGAGCCAAGGAATGTGGGTAGCCTCTAAAATTTTGAAAAGGCAAAGAATGGATTTCCCCTTAGAACCTCTGTGGAGAACTTAGTCCTGTTAACACCTTGATTTTAGCTCTGTAAGACTCGTGTTAACTTCTTGCTCCAGAACTGTAAAATGATAAATTTGTGTTGCTTTAAGCCACTAAGTTTGTGGTAATCTATAACAACAACAGTAGGAAACTAAGGTGCCACCAAAGGGTAAATAATGCCAAATTTATTTCAACTATAGCCAACCCTGCCTCTACATGTGGATAATTAAAATTATACAACTTTTTTTTTTTTACTTAGGCTAGTTTTGCAATAATATATTTTAAAAAGATAAATTTTTTACTATGGATTCTTTAAAACCACACTTAACCATACTTTGCATGGTAATTGCTTACATAACCACTTAATGTTTCCTAGCAGAGTGTAAGTTTGATGAGAGCAGAGTCTCATTCTGATTTGTTTCTGTTTTCCTCATACCTCCAAGAGGTGGTCTTTATAAAAGTAATACCCGCTCATAATAACATAGAACATTAGAGATAAAATGGTACATTCTGGTTCTGAGTTTGAATTCTTCAGTGCGTTTCTCTTTCTTCATCTTTAAGATGATGATAATAAGGTAGCTACCATATGTTATTGTGAGAATTAAAAAGAAATATATCATTTTGTAAACTGAAACATTATGAAACATTAATGTATCATTCCCAGGGAGAAAGTGTGTGTGTGTGTGTGTGTGTGTGTGTGTGTGTGTGTGTGTATACACATATATAATATGAAATACATACGTTTAATAATAATTAGAATGATAAAACATTTTGCTTATATTCTTAAACGGGGCTAGATAAGAAAATGTATTTCAGAGAAAAAGAGTAACAGAACACAAGTCATGGTATATTTCCAGAATAATATTCAAATAAACCTATGTGTTTGCCAGGGGAATCTCTACTATCCATGAATCTCAGTTAATAAAAATGCCAGAATAATAAGTAAAGGCAGTGTTGGTGTATTTATTTGCCATCAGTAACGTTAGTAATCATTTATATAAGATTCATTCCATTAGGTCAGGTGCTCTTGCTAGTTTATGACATTTCTCTACCGGTGCCACTAAAATCGTAACTCTGGACCAGTGATTAGCCTGTGATAACTCAATCTCAGAATCCCAATTTGAGGATCTGCTTCCTAGAGCCAATCCTAGTACCAATTACTATATTAGTTCAGGCCCTGGCAAGAAACAGATGATGCACTTAAAAGGGACAATTGAAGAGAATTTAATGAAGGAACTATGTATTTATAAATTGTGGGTGGGATTAAGGGAAACCAACAAGATATACTGTAACACCCTGGGGCTCGCAGGGTAGCAACGGTGGGAAGCCTTTACCATATGTAGAATTGAAGGGAAGCGGTTTGAGGGGTCGGGACACTTAACGGACCCTGAAGGAGAGAGAGCCACTCATAGGAGCTGAAACCTTCAATAGAGGAATGCTAGCACTGCCAGGGAGGTCTGGCAGGAGAGGGATCCAGGATAATAAATATTCCCTCCTGCCCCCTGATTTCTTGCTGGTGCTTCCTATTGGCTAAGCATACCTGTAAGTGAGGGACAAAGAAATCTGGTTGATACAGTCCACAGAAGTCAGCCTCTAAGGGCACAGAGTTGGGCCAAGAAATGCAGAGAGTGGATTCATGCATCAAATGGAAACGGTTTAGCTCACAAGCCCACCCTTTCTGGCTTGGAGTCCATGCTATTTCTATAGTAACCCCTTTCCTACAACTAATAATACGTGCTACTCGCTTTTCTAGACATACCACTTAAGGAATTTTTTTAAAGTTTGCTATTTTCTTTAGAATTGAAAAAATGTTACGTAGATTCTAAGTATTTGATTACCACTATATAACTGCTAGAAATCAAAGAACAGTATTTGAGAGCTGTGATTAAAAGCCAAAGACAGTTGAACATTGTGATTGCATAATCTAACCTCACTTTGCTTTTCTGAATTAAAGAAGCAGAGATTAGAAAGGGATATCAGAAGCTAGGCGACAGCAACAGAAGTTAGAAATTAAAGTATACTCTTCTATTTTAGATGAAGGTTCACCCCCAAAATTTAGATGTACACTCATGGTTATAGTTTTCACCTAGTCATTTAAGACATGTAGAATGTTTTGCTAATTTAAATTTACATTTTACCAAGAATAATGAGTTTGAATTGAATTATACATATTTAATATGCATAATGTGAATTTTTTTTCAGAAATAGTTGTTGCTGAAAGTGTGGTTGTTATTAAGAAATTACTGCAAATGCAACCCGTACAACATGGTGAAATTATTAAACATATGGCCAAACTCTTGGACAGTATCACTGTGAGTACCAATTAAGAGATCTTTGCTTTTAGTACCAATTCAGCCGTATTTTATTCAGTAAATTATAGTTTTGTTAAAATAAACAGACATACTGAAGTATAATGGTGAAGAGAGCTGAACTCTCCTTGTTCTAAGATTCCACACTGTTGTGGAAGGGAATCACAAATCTGAAAAAAGGGAAGGATACAATAAATACTGCAGTATTGGCTTGGAATTGGAGATATCAATGTGAACTTCATGGGTTTTTATATAGATAGCTAGATGTGTTGGAGTGTATATGCATGTATGTGTGTGTCTACACATTTGTATGTACACATATGCATTCGTACATGAGTATACAAACATCTGTTTCCTAATGCTGTCCTTTAAGAGGGCCTACATGCAATAATAACCCCAGTGGCACTGAGCACACCTAGTGCCCAGATCTTGTTTTTTTTCTTTTAATTGAGGTATAATTTCATACCATAAAATTCACCCTTTTAAGTGTATAACTCAGTGGGTTTTGGTATATTCACAAGGTTGTGCAACCATGACCACTCTGTAATTCCAGAACGTTTTCATCATCCCTAAAATCAAGTTCCTAACGTGAAACTCCTGATCCTTCCGTTACTGCAGCCCCTGACAACCACTAATCTACTTTCTGTCGCTATGGATTTGCTTATTCTGGACATTTCATACAAATGGAATCATATAATAAGTGGCCTTTTGTGTCTGGCTTTTTTCTTTTTTTTTTAATTTATTTATTTCTTTTTGGCTGCTTGGGTCTTCGTTGCTGTGTGCAGGCTTTCTCTGGCTGTGGCAAGCAGGGGCCACTCTTCCTTGAGCGGGCTTCTCATTGTGGTGGCCTCTCTTGCTGCGGAGCACAGGCTCTAGGCATGCGGGCTTCAGTAGTTGTGGCACATGGGCTCAGTAGTTGTGGCTTGCAGGCTCTAGAGCGCAGGTTCAGTAGTTGTGGCACACGGGCCCAGTTGCTCCACGGCATGTAGGATCCTCCCGGACCAGGGCTCGAACCCGTGTCCCCTGCATTGGCAGGCGGACTCCCAACCACTGCGCCACCAGGGAAGCCCTGGCTTTTTTCACTTAGAGTGTTTTCAAGGTTCATGCATGTTGTAGAATGTAGTACTGCATCTCCTTTTATGGTAGACTTTGGTTTTTAAATTCCATTCGGCATTTAAAGGAACCAGGGCTCCTTAGAGAAATGGCTGATTTCTGAGCTAGGGCAAGGAAAGAAGATAATCTTGGAACATCTTGTTGGGCCATAAAAACAAGACAGTGCTCATAGAATGGTAGAGACGTGTCAGAAAGATACAAGAGCCAGCTTAAATGAGCCCCTACTGGCTAATTTGAGCAACAAAATAAATGATGGTAAAAGGATTATAACCTATTGAATAGGGTAAGAATCTCTGAATCCACACTTGAATGGATGAATTAATGAATGAGTAAGGAGAAAGGGAAGTTATTCCTTACAATGCAAAAACAACTAATAATTGTAGAAGAACAAAGGATGGAATTAGAATAGCCATCACAACAGTAATAGATTCACGCGAGAATCATTAACAAATGCTGAAAACTAGGGGGTGAAAATTTGAGTAGTAACAGGATATTTGCAGTTTCAAGGTATAAATAACCTCATAAGTTATTCTTAATTTAAAAGGGCAAATTATTGACTTTTGACTTTACAACGGAGAAGCCTAGCAGACACTACCTGAACCAAATGAACATAGTTATCATTGCCAGAAGTGGGATTATGTACCTTCTGATAAGATACACTGAATAGAACTCAGCATCAAGTCTGTTGAATTCCTGCCAAAAGTGAATAACTTGAATCTAATCATGAGACAAAACCAAATGAGGGTATTCTACAAAATAATTGTCTTACAGTCTTTAAAAATGCTAATATCATAAAATGGAAAGAAAAACTCAGGAACTTTTGCAGGTTAAAAGAGATTAGAAGGCTATGACAACTGTATGTAACATAATTTTGGATTTTCTTTTGCTATAAAGGATTTTATAGGGATAATTGGAAAAATCTCAATAAAATCTTTAGAATAGTTAATAGTATTGGTTCAGTGTTCAGTTTCCTGGATTTTAAATAATTCTACTGTGTTTATTATATAAGAGCATTCCTTTTTTTAAGAAGTTTACACTGAAGTATTTCAGAGTATTAGGGCATATCTACAACTTTGAGTGATTTGGAAACCAAAATGTGTTTGTATATGTAGAAAGCTAGAGCAAATGTAGTAAAATGTTAACATTTGGGAAATGTGGGTGAAGGGTATTCAGAAATTCTTTTTATTCTTCTTGCAAGTTTTCTATACATCTGAAGTTGTTTAAAAATTAAATTAAATTAAAAATAAATATTAATTTTTGCTCTGTCACATTACATGTCCTCACATTAATATCGCTGTACATCACTTTGCCCACCAATATAAAATGGTGAGGGTAAAAGAACCTATGTTATTGAAAGTATTGTGTTAGTTAGGAAATGTAAAGCTCTTAGAACATTGCCTGGCACACAGCACCGTGTGTTAGCTGTTATTGTTATTTGTGTCCTATTTCATTCTCTTCTTCCTTTAGAACTAAAGTTTTCGGAAGAATTACCTGAAAAGAATTTTATTTCCTTACCTTCAATTCGTCAACCCATCACAGTCTGATTTTGTCTCTCCACCACTCCACTACTTCTGCTTTTGCAAGGTCATTGACTATCTCCTTTTATTAAATCCAGTGGATAATTTGCTGTCCACATCTTTCTTGATCTTTCATTAGCATTTGATTTCACTGACCACTGCTTCCCTTTTGAGACATTCTCTCCATTGCTTCTGCTGGTGTTTCTTCAAACTCTTCTCCATTGTGTTTGTCTTTTACTCTGCCTGTCCCTTGAATGTTGGTTAGTTTGACAGCTAATGTTCTCTAACTAGAGGGGTTGTTGTTTAAGGAGGGGGCAGTATATTACAGTCAGCCCTCATATTCATAAGTTTTGCATCCACAGATTCAACCAACCGGGGGTGGAAATTTTGATCCAGGTTGGTTGAATCTGCATATGCAAAACCTGCGACTGCATGTTTTTTGAAAAAAAATCTGCGTGTAAGTGGACCCATGCAGCCCAAACCCGTGTTGTGCAAGGGTCACCCTTCTTCCTTGTTTGAAGATGGGGTAATCTATACTCAGAGTCTGTTCAGAGGGATCATATTTGTATAATTAAAGGTAATAGATGGCTAGGTTTGGAGCCTAGTAGTCAGGACCAATTTTTAATCTCTCTAGTGGCAAAGTTTTCTTTCCTTCAGAGTGTTATTAAAGCTTGCAGGGCAGTTACACATTTATCTTAAAGCTAAGAATAATACTCACAGGGTCACTTAGCATCTGATCTTCTACCACATTCTCACCACTGTTCTTTGTCTTCATATCTACTGTTATTGTTGATTAATCATCAAAGTCAGGACTTATTACAAAGACTGTGTATGAGAGGTTAAGAGAGTGGATTTGAAAACCAGATGAGTTGTGTTCAAATTTAGTCTCTGCCTTTTACTTGCTTTGTGGTCTTAAGCAATACTTGACTTCTCCCTGCTCAAGTTTTCTTCTCTGTAAAATGGGAACCGTAGTACTAATAACTATAGATCTCTTGTGAGGAATAAATGAGTCAACATATTTGAAACACTTAAAACAGAGCTTCGTGTAAGCTGTAATTATGATTATGGCTATATTTAAAGTTTTTGAGGAAGACAGACTTAATGATAAGGTTTGAATTTAGTAAGCATCCTTGTTGCTTCAATTCTATTTTACTAATTTATTTAACATAACTCCTCTAGTGCTAATCATATGCCAGGCACTATTCTAAGCAACTTAAAAATATAAATCATTAATTTTAATAACAACTCTGAAAGGTAGGTTCTATTCTATATATTTTACGTAAACAAAAACTGAGGCACAGAGAGGTTAAGTAACTTGCCTAAGGTCACATATCTAGTAGGTCTGCTTTCTTAACCAATACATCATGCTGTATCTGTTTTCCATTTCTAGTCTCTCTTTTTTGTGTTCAATTCACTTGCCTACTCAGTGACCTGACCAGGACTTTATTGTTGTTTCCTTTTGATTCCCCTAAATCACTGAGAAATTAGGGATTAGATTGGTCCATATTTGCCCACATGTGAAACAAATGTTTGACATTATTTGTCAGTGATCTATTGATGGGAGATAAGAGGGTAAAACCTTTTCCTCAAGTCTACTGAGATAGACATCCAGCATCCCTGTGTACCAAGCATCAAATTTCAGTAGTATTTTTAGTCATTGTAACAATCACAAATACTCCTACAGGTATTTAGATACCTTTTAGACAAGTGTTACATCATCTAGTAAGAACCACTTTTCTAAGCAAGAACTAATGAACCACAGCAGTGAACTCTAGATTGGGGAAATCAAAGAATAGAGATACACAAATATATGTATATATTTATACACATAATTAAAATGTATAAAGATAGACTAGGAATGTCTAACAAAAGTGCTGAGAACTCTTGAAAAAGAAGGGCCATAATATAAGGGAAATTCTAATAATCTGGAACTAAAAATATTGAACAAGCTTAGAAAATCTAGGGGTAGGATGGGATTGGGGCAGAATAAATGTGTTTTGAAGGTCTCATGGGAGGAAGAGAGGGGAGAGAAGTGAAATTATTTTTGTATTCTCATCTTGTGTTTAAAAAGTAGTAAGGTGCCCCCCACCTCCTGGCACACCAGCCTGTCTCCCCTCCCCAGCCCTGACGGGCAGGCGGGCGGGCGGGCTGCCTGAGGAAGCGGGAGGGGAGGGCTGGGCCGGTCAGCAGGCAGACGACGATGCAGAGCTTCTGCATGGCCCCCAGCTGCACGCGGAAGAGCACGCAGTCGGACCTGGCCTTTTTCAGGTTCCCGCAGGATCCAGCCAGATGCCAGAAGTGAGTGGAGAATTGTAGGAGAGCCGACTTAGAAGTCAAAATGCCTGATCAACTAATTTAACATTACCGATTGTGTGCCAAACACTTTGAGACTTATATGATCCATAGAACTAGTCCTTAGAGGGCAGTTCTTCGAGATAATGCAATACCAACAATATTTGATCTTACCGACCATTTGAATAATCCACACAGACACAGAAAAAACGAATAAAAGAATTGAGTGAAGATGAAATCAGGACACTGAAACAGAAGAAAATTGATGAAACTTCTGAACAGGAACCAAAACATAAGGAAATAAACAACAGCAATGCTCAGGACGCCAGTGCAGAAGAAGGGGGTGAAGAGCAGGATGAAGACTTTTACCTTTAAGCCTTGAAGAGAAGGAAAACAAAGAACACTTAAAATCTTTATTTGAAATTTTAATTCTTATGGGAAACAGAACATACCTCTGGATGGACATGAAGCTGATGAAATCCCAGAAGGTCTCTTTACTCCCGATAACCTTCAGGCACTGCTGCAGTGCCGGATCAGTTCTGATGAAGAGGTTCTGAGAAAGCGCTTTGAGACAACGGCAGTTAACACATTGTTCTGTTTGAAAACAGCAAAAACAGATGCTAGAGATCTGTGAGAGCTGCATTTGGGAAGAAACCCTCAGGGAAGTGGGAGACTCTCCCTTCTTTTCCATCGTCACTGATGACGTGGTGGGCATAGCAGGGGAAGTGCACCTGCCTGGGTTAGTAAGGTTTGTTGATGAAGCTCACAGCCTGAGAGAGGAATTTGTGGGTTTCCTGCCTTATGAAGCCGATGCAGAAATTTTGGCTGTGAAATTTCACACTACGATAACTGAGAAGTGGGGATTAAACATGGAGTACTGTCGTGGCCAGGCTTACATTGTGTCCAGTGGGTTTTCTTCCAAAGTGAAAGTTGTTGCTTCTAGACTTTTAGAGAAATATCCCCAAGCTATCTACACACTCTGCTCTTCCTGTGCCTTAAATACGTGGTTGGCAAAATCAGTGCCTGTTACGGGAGTATCTGTCATATTAGGAACAATTGAGGAAGTTTATTCTTTTTTCCATCAATCACCACAACTGCTTTTAGAGCTTTACAATGTACTTTCTGTCCTCTTTCAGAACAGTGAAGAAAGGGGCAAAGAACTGAAGGAAATTTGCTATTCTCAGTGGACAGGCAGGCATGATGCGTTTGGAATCTTAGTGGACCTCCTACAAGCACTTGTGTTGTGTTTAGATGGTATAATTAGTGACACAAATGTTAGATGGAATAACTGTATAGCTGGCCGAGCATTTGTACTCTGTAGTGCGGTAACAGATTTTGATTTCATTGTTACCATTGTTGTTCTTAAAAATGTTCTATCTTTTACAAGAGCCTCTGGGAAAAATCTTCAGGGGCAAATCTCTGATGCCTTCTTTGCAGCCAGTAGTTTGACTGCAGTGCTGCATTCACTAAATGAAGTGATGGAAAATATCGAAGTTTATCATGAATTTTAGTTTGTGGAAGCCACAAATTTGGCAACCAAAGTTGATATTCAGATGAAACTCCCAGGGAAATTTCGCAGAGCTCAGCACAGTGACCTGAAATCTCAGCTAACCTCTGCGAGTTACTAATAAACTCTTAAGTGTTCCAACAGTGAAACACATTATTCAGGGACTGAAAGATATATTCTCAGAACAACACCTCAAAGCTCTTAAATGCCTATCTCTGGTACCCTCTCTCATGGGACAGCTCAAATTCAATACATCAGAGGAGCATGATGCTGACATGTACAGAAGTGACTTACCTAATCCTGACACGCTCTCTGCTGAGCTGCATTGTTGGAGAATCAAGTGGAAACACAGAGGGAAACATATAGAACTTCCATCCACTATTTATGAAGCCCTTCATCTGCCAGACATCAAGTTTTTCCCTAATGTTTATGCATTGCTGAAGGTCCTATGTATTCTTCCTGTGACGAAGGTTGAGAATGAATGCTCTGAAAGTGGACGAAATCATCTCAAAGCATACCTGAGGAACACTTTGACAGACCAAAGGTCAAGTAACTTGGCTTTGCTTAACATAAATTTTGATATAAAACACGATTTGGATTTAATGGTGGATACATATATCAAACTCTATACAAGTAAGTCAGAGCTCCCTACAGATAATTCAGAAACCATTGAAACTACCTAAGAGACTTTTAAAATTGGCTTTCTCTTATATGTGATATTTGAAAAAATCTGTCAGAAATTTGAAAATATCTTACAGAAGAGTTGTAAGGTGTACGTAGGCCACTTAATCACTGAATATCTCGATCTGTAGGCCTCCCATTGAGTACATTAGTCACTGATAATCTGCCTGTTAAAATGGCCCGTTTGAACTCCCATACTTTGGAGACCTAACTGTTCTTCCAGAAGATAGCATTGAAAGTACCATGTTACACTCTGTGTGATCTCTGCTAATGGCACTTTGGAATTGTATTAGTTAAGTCATTTTAGACATAACATTTATCGCTGTGGATCCAGTTATCAGGGATTGAGTTATCAGTTCTTTGAAGAAATAAATTTTGAGGAGGTATGGGAGGAAGGAATACATTTATAAAACGTTACAATGAAGTTCATGACTGACCTTTGAATGGCAGGAGTTTTAAATATGCTGTTAAAAATCCGTAAGGGACAGTTAAGAAAATTATCAGACTGTAAGAGAAATGTGTGAGCTCGCCAAACAAGAATTTCAGTGTAGATTTTGTCTTTATCAAATGAAGTTAAAGGAACAAGTTATAGTTAAAGTTTGAATGGAAGAGCTTACCATTGTTTTTCCACATCTGGTTGTTGCTGTTTACGTTCCTTTATTGAGCCTACATCCTCATAAGCTTTTTGAACACTTCTGTTTCATGGTCAAGACAGGATCAGAGGCCATGGATACTGACAACTGATTTGTTTGTTTTCTTGGTTTTTTTCCAAGACTGTATCTACTGCCTCATCTTGATTTACAAGCAAAACCTAGAAAAACTACGAAAATAAGTGTTTTGTAGTTTATCTAGGAATAATACAGAAAATATTGCTGTTATTTTTGGTGAAGAAAATCAATTTTGTATAGTGTATTTCAACCTAAATAAAATGTGAATTTTGTTAAAAAAATAGTAAGGTGAAAATAGCTTATCTTGGGTTGAAAACAGTGGGTTTTGATAGGGAAAATAGTTAATTCCTTGTTTATAAAGAATGATGGAGAAATATGTGTCTGGTTATGAGAAAGAAATAGGAATGTGGAGTTCTGTATTTCCCATCATCTTGTGCAGAATTTAGTTAAAACTTGTGCTTTTTAGCTTGTTCTGCTCTTGTTAGAAAGGAAGAGGTAAAGGCAAGGGAGTATTACGGCTTTCAGGTGAATGCAGCTGCTTATACATGAAACCTGTGGTAGTATATAAGACACATATCAAGCAAACCACAGACTTCGTTGGAAGAAGAATTTGTTGTATTTGATTATGTCCCTGTGTGGGGCTCAGGAGAATGTTTGATTGCATCGACTTTCTCTACGGCAGTTGTTGGAATATTAACCAAGTACATACTTTCTTACAAACCTATATAGCAAAGCTTGTTTTTCTGTTTTTGTCAGATAGAAGATAACTATTAGTGGAATACAAAATATGGTGGGAATTCCAAATTCACAAAAGGAAAAAAAGAAAACCAAAATGTAAAGTAAATAATAAATTTTTAAAAATTAAAATGAAAGAGTTAAAATCAAGAAGTAAGATGGAAGAGTAAAAATCAAATATAGCCTACTCTGAATATGAGTGGATTGCATTCTCTCATTAGAAGACAGACTTCAAATTGGAATGAAAAACAAAAGCCAGATAGAGGCCAATTATAATTAAAACACCATAATCAAAGTGATAAAGGTTGAAAATAAGAAAGTAGGGAGAGAGACATTAAGTGAATATCAACAAGAATTTAAAATTAATTAAAGGCTTTTAACAGGATAAAATGGAACATTATAAAATGGGAAAAAAAGACCCAATTTACAAAGAAATTAAGAAACCTAAACCTATGTGCACAAAAAATATGGCAACCAAATAAATATGTAAATGAAAAATCTATTGGAAATGCAAGGAGACATAGATAAAATACAGTTTTGGTGGGTGACTTTAATATGCTTGTCTCGAATTAGATATACCTCATAGATTTTTAAGTGAGATGTAGATGTAAGGACAGAGAAATTAAATAACAGAATCAATACTTGATATAGTAAATATAGCTAAAATCTTATACCACTTTTATGGATGTATCCTAGAACATTTACAAAAAATCATTTACTTAGACATAAAGTAAACTTAAAGCTTTTATATATATATATATATTTTTTTTTTTTTTTTTTTTTTTGCGGTATGCGGGCCTCTCACTGTTGTGGCCTCCCCCGTTGCGGAGCACAGGCTCCGGACGCGCAGGCTCCGGACGCGCAGGCTCAGCGGCCATGGCTCAGCGGCCATGGCTCACGGGCCCAGCCGCTCCGCGGCATATGGGATCCTCCCAGACCGGGGCACGAACCCGTATCCCCTGCATCGGCAGGCGGACTCTCAACCACTTGCGCCACCAGGGAGGCCCCAAAGCTTTTATATTTTTTAACCTTAAGCAATAACATAAGAATTAAGTATTTTAAAATGGTACCAGAGCAGTTGTGAAGCAAGAAATACACTTTTAAATTAAAGTTTAAAGAAAAAAATACAGGCTTTCCAAAAAGCACAGAAAAAGAAAATACTTTAGTCAAAATGCGTGGGGCATGGCTAAAGCTGTAACTGTCACTATTTTTAAAGTAAAGAGACCAAAAATAAAAGAATTTGATATTTGTCCTGAGACATTTGAAAAATAACAGTGAAAGAAAGCATAGAAACCTAAGAGGGATCAGAGATGATTGTGTAAAATGGAATACTAAATGAAGATAGTTGAAATTGATAAATACATCTTAAATGTGGTCCTTTGGAAGGATAATAAAGTAGAAAATCCCTCCTGATTCTGATAAGGTGGAGAGAAAGCAAAAGTAGACAAATTGGGACTGTGATATAGAAGAGATTAAAATAATTATAAGAAAATCTATATGCAGTTCTATAGCAAAAACCCCCGAACTTTGGGAGAATGAAAAGGTGATGAGTTTTTACCATTAACATACCTCAGGAAGCTGAAGTGCTTCAAGTGGGACAAGGAAGAAAGAAGCAAGATGGTTTGTGATGCATGACCCTAAAAATGGCCAGGGATTGGTGGCACAAGTTACTCCAGAAGAATGTGGTGAGGGGTGTAGCCAACAACAGCTTCAAATCAGAAGTGAATCCCCAGAATCGCTGCTCCAGTCAAGAGACCTATTCACAGAACAATGGCCATGTGGAAAAGAAAGTGGGCTTTATTAATCTGACCAAGCACTTGAGGACCTATAAATGTGGGCACCTGATTCTAACATGAAGCCTGAGAGCCTTAAATGAGACCTATTTCTTACTGAATCTCTGCCTATCTGACCTAAATCCTAGACCTCCTGGATTTTAGAAAGAGCCAATCTGACCAGTGTCAGAGGACAAGAGTACACGATTGAGCATGTTTTCCCTCAGTACCTAAGCCACTTTATCAGGGCAAAATCCTGGGCTCATGTACCCTCTGGGAGGAGGAGGAACTGAGGTGACAGCTAGACCTCTTCCCACCGTGGCCACCTTACTTATCCATAAAACCAGAGGTAAAAGGAAGTGGGAAAATGCCCCATGTGCATAAGTGTGGGAATAGGCAAGAAGATGGCCTAGATCTGCCCTGAAAAAAAAGGCTCGCTCTGGGGAAGCTGCAGGAGGCCTTAAGGGAGCCGTTGCACAGTGTGGCAAAAGAATAGGTGCAAAGGAATAAACTTTCATTTGATTAATGAGTAAATGAAACTCATTGATGTGAAATTGTTTGTCTCCATGATATATGTATCAGTCAGGAACCAGAACCAGTCTTCTTGCCTTTCTGGCCAGTATTCTTCCTAGAGTATAGTGCACTCATTGTCTCTGCCCAGTGCCCATGGCAAACTCTGGATCTAGACTTGGAGTTCCAGTCCTAGTTGTATCACTGACAAGCTGTGAGATGTTGGGCAAGTTTCTTATTTCCTTTGTGCCCCAGTTTCCTCATATATCAAGTGGGGATAATGGTAGAGTCTCCTTCATAGGGCTTTTGTGATAACTGACTGAGAAAACAGGTAAAGTACTTAAAAACAATGCTGGTAAAACATGGTGGGAGCTCATTAGATGTTAGCTATGTAAGTTTTTAAAAAAGAGAACACAGATTTTATTGTATTCAAGACTTTGATTCCATTTGTTATGTAAGTGGCATAGTTGAAAATCTGAAAACTAAAATTTAAATTAATTCTGTATTTAAAATTCATTTATATTGAATAATTTATGTTGATAGGGCAGTCAACTGTCCTGATTGTGAATATATTTTATCCTTTGGAGTATCCTTCATTTGTAGTAAATACTGCTTTGGGAGCAAAGTTCTTCCAGAATGAAATGCACACTACCTGAGGATTGTTCTAAGAGGGTTTCACATTATCTTTAATGGGACAGGTGAAGGTTTCACATTATAAAAGAAGAGTTGAAAGATGTTATTTGGTAGACTACTGAGCAATACTGAAGTAGCGCCTTAGCCTTATGTACTCCGTGCCCAGGTACCTCATGAGCGCCTGCCATTTCACAAGTTAACTACACTTGCCCTGCCATCCCCACTTAATCCACACTCAGGTTTTCATGCATATTGAGTCCACATGCAGAATATTGAGTCTGATGTGCTGTTTGCATGCAGTTTGTTTAGATGTCTACTGATTTTGCCTTTGACAAATTTAAATAAATAAAATCGATGTTTTTGCAGGATTTACTTTACACTGTTGCATTGTGCAGTGAGCTGGTATTGTAACACAATAGCTTTTAAATTGAACTGCTTACAGAGTGATCTGTAAAATCTTTTAGATGTCTTTCTATAACTGTTGTGGTCAGCTAGGAAACATTATTTGTTTTTGCAGGCAAGTTAATGGGGTAAAATGGCAGTGGAAACTGCCTTCTGGTAGAAGGTTTAAAAAGTGCACTTAACCACTTGCTCAGGGCATTTAGAATAAAGAATCAGGCAAAGTCATTTACAATCCAGTTTGTCTTCAAAAATATTGAAAAAAAAAGTTCATAATGAAAGTATTATATGCATACACGTGTGTTATTAGTTTGGCCTTAGTTCCGTGTTCCTGTTTGTTCTGTTTGAAAAGACCGTGGAGGACAAAAAGTGACTAATTTTCTTACTTGCTCTTTTTTCAGTTGCTTCAAATCTTTGAAAATAGTGGCCATGGATTCATAGTATCAGTGGTGTACAAATAAGAGTCTTATAACTTAATTGGGAGAGAAAGGCAGGGCTGAAATTTGAAAATCTTATTCTGATTCCAGCCAAATGCACAAAAGCATTGGGTTTGTCAGTTTTCTAAGCTTTTTAATGTCATCATGGAAAGATTGGTATTAGTATATTTATAGTGATATTATTTCCTGTTGTGAAGAAGTTTTCTATGTTTGTGTGTGTGTGTGTGTGTGTGTGTGTGTGTGTTATTTATTTGGTTGTGTCGGGTCTTAGTTGCGGCAGGCGGGCTCCTTAGTTGCGGCTTGCGAGCTTCTTAGTTGCGGCAGGCAGGCTCCTTAGTTGCTGTTTTCTATGTTTTTAAAATAGAAATTTTCTTACTTAGTTCTGGACTCTCTGAATATGATCCTGGCCCCGCCGGCCCCCCCCCCGCCCCCTAGAGATTTTCATTGTGAGCCTTAGAACATACTGATTTTTAATTTTTTAAAGAGTTATATTTTAAATGTATGCATTATGAATGTTTAGAGTATTTAAATATTATTATTTTAATCTTGATATATTAATGAATAGGAATATAAACAATTTCTTAGACCTTTTGGGGGTTGTCTTTTTAATTGCAAAGAAGTAAATAAATAAATAAGTGTATAACCAGAGGAAAATTAGTTAAGGTGGGGAATAGATGTGATATGTCATAGAATTCTAATTTTTATACTGGTAATTTATAATAAAATATTTAAGAAAAATAAATCTAGCATAACTGAAATCTGAAGTTGCCCATATATTCTTATTTAGACATACCTTTCATTATGGCAGGCAACTTGAATTGCTTTTTCCTGGAGAATTTAATGTACCACTCAATTATTGTTCTTTAGCCCAATTTAAAATAATAGATTGGGAGTAAAGTCTTAATGCAGTGTAACCTTCGGAACATTAGACATAGCCTCTTTCTTTCCAGAAATCAGTATACAGTAAGGATATCAGTTTTATCATACTACGTGAATAGATCTGTAATAGCATTTAGTATTTTACTCAATACTTATACTTAGTACTTACACTTATTATGTAAGTATACTGATTTCTTCTCTCTTACTCAACTTATTCTAATATTAATTTAAAGATGATACTGTTATCACATTATTTGAAAATGTATACTTGACTTTAAAGTTTTCTGACGACCTCATTCTCCTTCTGGGGAAAGACTTAGCGGTGTCTTAATAATGTTATGTTATTTCTTGAAATGGAAATTTCTTGAAATGAAAACAGTTTTGAAGGAATTCAAGGTGGTATATATTGTGATAAAATTCTAGCTGTGCAAAGGTCCTCATTCTCACTTCCTTACCAGTTGTACCGTGTACAGCTGTGAAACTATAACGCAAACATGAGGACTTTATTTGAGGAAGTAGAAAAGGCCTTCATAAAGAGTCTTCCCTCTTCTTGTGATGCTACCTCTTAATGATAGCCATGGGCTTTTTCATTTATTATTAAAAGCAAATTTTCTATACTAGGTGAAAATGTTCGCAGAAACTAATTTACATACCCCTTCAAATTCCTTTTGAAGGATATTGAAAGGGGGAGGATACAAATAAACAAATAGTAATAAAACTAATTTGCATGCTCTAAATAAAATGTTGGTCTTAATGGTGCTGGTGGAAGGTTTCCAATTTGTAACAAAGCATTTATTTTTAAGAAACAAATTATATGGAAATGTAGTTTATTGAAAATATATATAATGCCAAAATGCAGTATTGGACAGATTTATCTTATTCCCGTTTCTATTGTTGATGACCAAATAATAGACCAGCATTCATGATTTTATAAGCAGGCCTTGATGATTTTGTCAGTTTTATTTATTTCCAGTGCTGCAGATATAGATACATAGAAGACAATAACAGTTTTGATTTGGAATCACAGTCTTTAATGGGTCTATTCCTTTTTCTGTATTGTCCATGAATTCTCAAAACGTGGTTTGCAGACTGCCTGTCTACCGAATTATCTGTAATGCTTCATGAAGCATGGATTCCTGGACCCCATCACAGAACTACTGTCTTAGAACTGTTACCAAAACCCTACAGTTTTAGTCATAACCCTAGATGATTTTTATAGGCATCGAGGTTTGTGAACCAATGCCCTAGAGCAGAGGTCGGCGGACTTTTTCTGTAAATTGCTAGATAAGTAAATATTTTCAGCCTTACGGTCTTTGTTGCAACTACTCTTCTGCTATTATAGCACAGAAGCAGCAACAATGATAAATAAATGGGCATGGCCAGACAGATTTAGCCTAAGAATTGGTGGATCACTGTTAGAATCAAGATTCTAGACCAGTGGTTTTTCCTTTATGAATCTTTTCTTAAGCATTATCTCTGAAATCAGTTTTAATCAGAATTTCTGGTAACTGAAGAAAATTCATAAATACAGGAGGACTTCCTGGATATATGTTAAATGAATTAATAGATGATAAAACCTTTATAATATTTAAAGCCTTTTCTATGTTAATATTAAGGAGAGTATGATTATATTATTTGTAATATTTGTATATAATCTGCTTCTAATATTAGGTTCCTGTGGCTAGAGCAAGTATTCTTTGGCTAATTGGAGAGAACTGTGAACGAGTTCCTAAAATTGCCCCTGATGTTTTGAGGAAGACGGCTAAAAGCTTCACTGGTGAAGATGATCTGGTAAAACTGCAGATTTTAAATCTTGGAGCAAAACTGTATTTAACCAACTCCAAACAGGTAAGAGACTAATCCTTAGTTTACCTATGTGAAATCTACTTTCCTCTTTGCTCTGATACATTAGTCCGTTCAACAATTACCAGGTGCCTATTTCTTTTAAGGTTTTACTTTAGATGGTAGTGGTATAAAGAGATGAAATTCTGGTCTAGTAGAGGAGAAAAACATAAAAAAATGAAATAGTATGTGGTAAGTGCTATAATAGAAGTATTGTGATACAGTGGAACTCCAGAGGAGAAAGTTATTGAAAGTCTGAAATAGAAGGAGAGAGGTCAAAGTTTCATAAAGGATAAGACTCCTGACTAAGGGCTTGTAAGGAGTAGTTTACCATACAGAATAAGGAAAGAGGCGAGCAGGGGGTCAGAGTCATGAAACAGCTTGGTGCTTTCAGGAAACTTAAAGCTGAGTTTGGAAAGGTAGGCAAGGGCAAGACTTGGAGTGGCAAGTGCTATGGACTTTGTCCCCCATGTGAAGGGAAAACCATTCAGTATTTTTTAATAGTGGTGTAATTAACCAGATTTGCAGTTTAGAATATTCATTTTTTAAATCAATTGACTTTGAGGAACTGTTGGTAAGAGGAATAGCCTCTATGTATAAAATACATAGAATCGGGCTTCGCTGGTGGCGCAGTGGTTGGGAGTCCGCCTGCCGATGCAGGGGGCGTGGGTTCATGCCCCGGTCCGGGAAGATCCCACGTGCCATGGAGCGGCTGGGCCCGTGAGCCATGGCTGCTGGGCCTGCATGTCCGGAGCCTGTGCTCCACAGCGGGAGAGGCCATGGCAGTGAGAGGCCGGCGTACTGCAAAAAAAAAAAAAAAAAAAACATAGAATCACTGCTATGTATTGGGGTTGGTCAAAAAGTTCATTTGGGTTTTTCCGTAAGATGTTGCAGAAAAACCTGAACAAACTTTTTGGCCAACCCAATATAAAATAGGGTCTTTCTCATTCTTCTTCCTTTGTCTGAATAGCTCTTCTCTACAGGTGGAGGACTTAATCTGGTCAGTGAGACTGGAAAAGGATTCTTGCTCATTTATACCTAGGACTCTTAGTAGACTTTATGCTCTGTGTCCTGTCTCTGTTTCTCCTTAATTTTTCTGACTGGGACTCTTACTTAGCCTCTGTGATTCCCGCCCCCCTCTAGTTCCCTCTCTCTGTCTCTGTTCTTGTCCCCCTCCTTCTCTAAAACTCTCTCTAGCTGGGTATCTCTTTGATAGCCTTTACACACGCACGCACTCCATCTACCGCAGTCTAATGTCTTTGTCATTCTCTCCCTCTTCCATCAGTGTTTGTGTCTCCTTTTTTGTATCTGCTGTGTATCTCTCTGTATGTGTCTCCCTCTCATTCTGCCTTCTCTCCTACCCATAGATCACATTCTTTCTTTAGTAACCTGATATTGGCCATTCACAATTTTCAGGTTGACTCCTCAAATTCATGTATTCATTCATATACTTTCAGATTGTCTTCATCCCTAATTGTGATGTGAGTTGTATTACTATGGCTTTTGCTGATTGGTGTACCAAACTTGTGAGCAAATAATTGCAGATATTTTGAGCATATTTCTATGATTTAGATTTTATCTTTACATTTTAAGTCAATCTTTGAAAGGAATCAGTTAATCATTTCCAAGTGCCATGTAGATTAATTCATGCAATGAGTTATTTTTAAAGAACTGAGTAAAAGAGAGGAAACCTATGTTTACTGTTGAGTTGCTTGTTTATTGATAAAAACACTGTTTTAGCCTGACACTCACTGTTCTTACTAAATTCATGTAGTACTGTGAATGTCAACATAACACCTAGAATATTATGATTGTTATGGCTCTATCATAACAATGGTTTGGCTACTCTAAGTGAGCTTACAGATTATCATAAAAGAAAAGTAATACAAATTAGTATGTTAATCAAGACTGAAGTAGATATGTCTTACAAAACTAAATGAAGGTTCTTTCCTTGGCTCTCTTCTTTGTAGCTGTAAATAACCAATAATGGAATGTAGTACTGTGTGTTCAGAAATTGTAGAGTGTATTCCATATCTTTTTATTAAATGAATCTGAAGATAACATAGATTGCACTCAGCTATTTTTTTTTCTTGAATTCGGTTTTGGAACTCAGCTTCTGAAGTGTTGTATTGTGTATTTTAGAATGATACTTCAGGATAACCACATAGACTTGACCACCAGCTGGTGAAAACATAGTTATGTTTAGAAAAAACAACTCATTGTTTTTAAATGATTAAATATAAAAATAGATGGACAAAGGTATCCTGTAGAGTTGTGTTCTGTTCTCCAGTTTCTCATTTCTCAAGAAAAGGAGTTTGAGAGAATTCATAAATGAAAATTAACATCAAAGGATGATTTTTTTATGTACCATCAGCTTGACTGGGTTTTTAAGTTGCATGATTCATAATCCCTTGGATGTGAGATGAGACTAAAATGATTGCTTTCACCTAAATGTAAAAAAATTATTTTCTATATGTGTTTATTTTAACCATCTTTAACACTGAACTAAGAAGACCAGGCCACAGAGTTCAGGGACCGGTTTGCCATGAAGTCCCAACATTTATTTGTAGGTCTGTTTTCCCTGTGGCCTAGATCTCTCAGTGAGCATTTTAAGATTTTTTATTGAAATATTTAGTTTTAGGGGATGGCTACATTGATTTTATAAGATTTGGCACATTGTGTTCATTTGTATACCTAAGGAATGATTGAATAATAAGCTTCTTTAATATCGCAAATGTTTTTACCTGGTGTAAAGAAGAATTTGAAACTTAGTTAACAGTTTGCTGTTGGTATGGTTGAGCAGACTCCTACTGGACAACTATAAACTCGGGAAAAATACAAAAAGTAAACAACCTGCCTAAAGTCTCAAAAGAGTAAATAAAAGTGGGAAGATTCTGAAGGGAAATGGACACGTGAAAGAAGAGAGTGGCACAGAGTGAATTTCCCCACTTTTATGGCTCTTGTCCTGAGTTCAGGGTACAGTTGGCACTGTACACAGAAGCTGAAGCCCCAGAAGGAAACCCAGAGTCCTTCTGGTCTGAGGAAGTAGAGGACAGAGTTTAAGAAAACTATGGGGAATTCCCTGGCGGTCCAGTGGTTAGGACTCTGCTCTTTCACTGCCGAGGGCCCCGGTTCAATCCCTGGTCGGGGAACTAAGATCCCACAAGCCGCTTGGTGAGGCCAACAACAAAAAAGAAAACTACTACCAAAGATATTAAAAAGTTAAGGAAGAATTCTAGAAAGGAGAGAGCCAGTGTGGGGAGCCTCAAAATCTGTGAATAGGGCTTCCCTGGTGGCACAGTGGTTGAGAGTCCTCCTGCCTATGCAGGGGACACGGGTTCGTGCCCTGGTCCGGGAAGATCCCACATGCCACGGAGCGGCTGGGCCCGTGAGCCATGGCCGCTGGGTCTGCGCGTCCGGAGCCTGTGCTCCGCAACGGGAGATGCCACAGCAGTGAGAGGCCCGCGTACCGCAAAAAAAAAAAAAAAAATCTGTGAATACTTTTGCTCAGGTCTCTGGCTCACACCTGAACCACACATATGCATGGTGGATTCAGAACAGCACAGTTAATAATAAAGGAACTGAACTGGAATTTGAACAGCACTGAAGCAGACAAAGTTTGTACTTTGAACCCAACCTAGAGTATAGCAACATCCAGGGTCTCTACAATATAACATTCATAATGTCCAAGATAAATCCAAAATTACTCAATATAAGAACTAGAACAGGGAGTTATTGTTTAACAGGTATAGAATTTCAATTTGTGAAGATATAAACATTTCTGGGGATTAATGGTGGTAATGGTTGTATAATACTGAACTACACACTTAAAAATGGTTGCAGTGGTAAATTTTATGTTTATTTTTACCACAATAATGAAGAAGACCAGGAAAATGTGATCAGTTTAAAAACAAACAAACAAAAAAACAAAAACCAGAAACCGACTTCTAGATGACCCAGATGTGGAAATTTGCAAGCAAAATTTTGAAGCAGCTTTTGTAAATGGTTGATGACATAGAGGAAAATGTATTCACAATAGATGAAAAGATAACTCTCAGCAGAGAAATAAAAACTATAAAAAATAATAAAATGGAAGTTGTAGAATTGAAAAATACAGTACCCCAAAATCAACATTTTATCTATCTTTAGCATTACATATTCTTTGATATTTTAATTTTTTTCAGTATGGAGATATAAAGCTGTTCATATAGTTTTTTAAAAACTCTGTTGCCTTATGATTAAGACTCTGTAGATGAACTTCTTCTGTAAGCTTCTTTAATTTTCTGACTCTGAGCTCTTTCACATGGAAGTTTAGAAAGCAGTTTAACTGTATGTGATGCCTGCCATAGAACTATTTAATGTCAATTACTGGGAGGCAGGTGGTGATTCAGAGTACAGGCTCTAATGTTAGACTGTCTGACTTCAAATCATGTTTTGCCACTTACTAGGTACATGATTTTAGACAGATTATACAATACAACCTACCTAATCTAATTTCTAATCTGTAAAGTGGAAGTTATAATCATATAGTCAGTTATTTATAATGCAACATATATGTTCCTAAAAATCATTGTGCTTTACAGAAACACACAATTAACAACCACAGGGATTATTGCAAAAGTGAAACCAGAGGCACAACACTCAAAAAATTCATTGGTGACACATAAAAAGAAAAAAAAAAACAACAGTAAAAACAAGAGAATAGTTTTACACATGTTAAATGGTTAAGAAATACATAAATACTACAATGAATCTAGTTTTTTACTTTTAGAAGGACCTGACTTGTGGAAACGGGTGTTTTAAAGGTTGTACTTATGAGTTATGTCGTGGAAGGAGGGTTAATTTGAATATGGATAGAAAGTTGTACTGCCAAATGTGACTAAATGTAGCCCATAATACATGTGGTGATCTGAGATAGATGTTTGAGGTGGATCTGTTTCTTTATTCCTGCACAGCCCAGTTCAGCTGGGTGCAGCTTTCTGCCTTTACCTGTTTTTTCTTACTGATGTAATCATGCCAAAGCGAACACAAAATTTACATTGTGCCCAAATTGGCCCTGCTGTGTCAACTGAATTAGAACAAATCCTGCTTTTTCATAAACCTAGTTTACGTTGTTAACCAACTGCTAGATTTTTCTTAGAGAATATGATTATTTACAGTCAGAGAACTAGTCTGGTTATTGAGAATCTCTATGCTCATTTTTAAAAAGCACTCTATTTGGGTTTATCAGCCTGAGAAAAGGGTGCTGAAATTCCTCTTTTGTTGTTATGAAGGAAAAAATTGTATAATATGAATATCAAGAGTAAAAGCACCGGTAGAATACTCTCACAAATAAGAGTAATTTCACTGTTATATGGGGGGAAAAGTTGAACTACACTGAAACCAGTTGAAGTTGCTAAAACTCTTCAGCTCTTAAGACATGGTATAAAAATTTAGCATGACTTCCTTGAAATAGTCTACTGAGGTCTGAGACAGAAAGCTGTGATTTGATTAAACTGATTAATAGCAATTAAAAATTAATGAGTAAAGGGTACATCTGTTTCCAAACTTGCTCTAATAGTGTATCATCTTTTAAATGTAGTGATAAGTAACATAAGTAAATGTTTTACTTAGCTTATGTTTTGTTTTGTTCTTTTTAAAATTTTTTAATTTTTTTTCGGTGGTACGCGGGCCTCTCAATGTTGTGGCCTTTCCCGTCGCAGAGCACAGGCTCCGGACGCACAGGCTCCGGACGCGCAGGCTCAGCGGCCATGGCTCACGGGCCCAGCCGCTCCGCAGCATGTGGGATCTTCCCGGACCGGGGCACGAACCTGTGTCCCCTGCATCGGCAGGCGAACTCTCAACCACTGCACCACAAGGGAAGCCCTATGTTTTTATTTTTAAATATAAAATATTGCAAACCTATAGAAAAGTACAAAATAGCATAAATACACATACAGGCATACCTCACTTTATAGTGCTTTACAAATACTGTGTTTTTTACAGATTGAAGGTTTGTGGCTACCCTGTGTCGAGCAAGTCTGCTGGCACCATTTTTCCAACAGCATTTGCTCACTTCCTGTTTCTCTGTCACATTTTGGTAATTCCTGCAATATTTTCAAACTTCTTTATTACTATATTCTGATCTGTGATCAGTGGTCTTTGATTCTACTACTAAGATTCACTGAAGGCTCAGATGATAGTTAGCGTTTTTTAGCAATAAAGGATTCTTTTTGTTGTTGTTGTTTATTTTTTTATGTTAGTGAGTTTTTAAAAATTGGAGTATAGTTGATTTACAATTTTGTGTTAGTCTCTGATGTACAGCAAAGTGATTCAGATATTTATTATACATATATATTTATTTTCAGATTATTTTCCATTATAGGTTATTACAAGATGTTGAATGTAGTTCTGTGTGCTATATACAGTAGGACCTTGTTGTTTATCTATTTTATATAGTTTGTATCTACTAATCCTAATCTCCTAATTTATCCCCCCCACTCCCCACCCTTTCCTCCTCCTTTGGTAACCATAAGTTTGTTTTCTAAGTCTGTGAGTCTGTTTCTGTTTTGTAAATAAGTTCATTTGTACTATTTTTTAGATTCCACCTATGAGTGATGTCATATGATATTTGTCTTTCTCTGTCCGGTTTATTTCACTTAGTATAATAATCTCTAGGTCTATCCATGTTGCTGCAAAAGGCATTATTTCATTCTTTTTTATGGCTGTGTAATGTTCCATTGTATATATACACTACATCTTCTTTATCCATTCATCTGTCGATGGACACTCAGGTTGCTTTCATGTCTTGGCTATTGTAAATAGTGCTACAGTGAACACTTGGGTGCATATATCTTTTCGAATTATGGTTTTCTCTGGATATATTCCCAGAAGTGGGATTGCTGGATCATATGGTAACTCTATTTTTAGTTTTTTAAGGAACCTCCATACTGTTCTCCATAGTGGCTACACCAATTTACATTCCCACCAACAGTGTAGGAGGGTTCCTTTTTCTTCCTCTCCAGCATTTGTACATTGTTTTTTTAGACATACTGCTGTTGCACACTTAAGAGACTACAGTATAGTAAACATAGCTTTTATATGGACTGGGAAACCAACATGTTTGTGTCACTCACTTTATTGAGGTGACCTGGAACCAGACCCATAATATCTCCAAGGTATCCTATATATGTACCACTAAGATTAAGTCAGTGTGTTTTCCATAATTTTTTTTAAAGGGATGTAACAGGTAGAGCTAAGATCTCAAGTTCCTGTTCACACCTTTCTTCCCCATTGGTAACCACTGTCATATTATTGGTGTGTTTTAATCATACATGTTTTGTATTGTTGTTACATAAGTATGTATCCATAAACAATGTATTTTTTGTTTTGTGTGTTTTCAAATTTTGCATAAGTAGTATTCTATTTTATGTATACTTTCACAGTTAAACTATTTTTACTTAATGTGTTTTTAAAATATTGAGGTATGTAGCTATAGTTCATTTATTTTAATTACTGTCTCATTTTCTTTGAGACAGTTACTTTTTTTTTTCTGCTGTTCAAGAAGAAAGTGCTTCATGGAGTATCCTTAGTACTTACATTTTCTTTGTATCGCTTTTCAGGTTCACTTTTTGATTCTTAGTGAGAAATTTTATAAATCACAGTGATGTTTTGGGGATCCTTCCTGAAGTTTTCTCTTGCCCTGTGATTCGGTCTTTGGAGAAATCTACCCTGACTCCCAGCCCCTTTAATATAACTTAACAAAAAGAGCTCAGACTCTATGCGGTGACATTTATACCCTTTCTTGGATATATTTTCTTGTCAAGTAAATATAACATATAAAGGAAAAACTTACTCATGCTGACAAAAATGTATATACTGTTAAATTTTTTTAAATCTGTTGCTTTTCTACACACTAACAACAAACTACAAGAAAGAGAAATTAAGGAAACAGTCCCATTTACCATTACATCAAAAAGGATAAAATACCTGGGAATAAACCTATCTAAGGAGATAAAAGACCTGTACTTGGAAAACTATAAGACACTGATGAAAGAAATTGAAGATGACACAAACAAATGGAAAGATATACCATGTTCTTAGATTGAAAGAATTACTATTGTTAAAATGACCATACTACCCAAGGCAATCTACAGATTCAATGCAATCCTTATCAAAATACCAATGGCATTTATTACAGAACTAGAACAAGTAATTTCAGAATTTGTATGAAAACACAAAAGACCGCAAATAGCCAAAACAATCTTGGGAAAGAACAGAGCTGGAGGAATCATGCTCCTTGACTTCAGACAATACTACAAAGCTACAGTAATCAAAACAGTATAGTTCTGTCACAAAAACAGACACATAGATCAATGAACACAATAGAGAACCCAGAAATAACCCCACACACTTATGGTTAATTAATCTATCACAGAAGAGGCAAGAATATACAGTGGAGAAAAGACAGTCTCTTCAGTAAGTGTTTCTGGGAAAACTAGACAGCTACGTGTAAAACAATGCAATTAGAACCTTCTCTAACACCATATACAAAAATAAACTCAAATGGATTAAAGACCTAAATGTAAAACCAGATACTATAAAACTCCTAGAGGAAAACACAGAACACTATTTGACAAAAATCACAGCAATATTTGTTTGGATCCATCTCCTAAAGCAAAGGAAACAAAAGCAAAAATAAACAAATTGGACCTAATTAAACTTAAAAGCTTTTTCACAGCAAAGGAAACCACCAACAAAATGAAAAGACAACCCGCTGAATGGGAGAAGATATTTGCAAATGATATGATCGATAAGGGGTTAATATCCAACATATATAAACAGCTCATACAGCTCAGCATCAAAAAAGCAAATAATTTGTTTGGAAAATGAGCAGACCCGAATAGACATTTTTCCAAATAGGCAATGCAGATGGCCAGAAAGCACATGAAAAGATACTCAACATTGCTAATCGTTAGGGGAATGCAAATCAAAACCACAATGAGATATTACCTCACACCTGTTAGAATGGCTGTCATCAAAAAACACACAAATAACAAATGTTGGTGAGGATGTGGAGAAAAGGGAATCCTTGTACACTGTTGGTGGGAGTGTAAATTGGTGCAGCCACTGTGGAAAACAGTATGGAGGTTTCTCAAAAAACTAGAACTACCATATTCAGAAAGATATATGCATCCCAATGTTCATAGCAACATTATTTACAATTGCCAGGCTATGGAAGCAACCTAATTGTTAATCAACAGATGAGAGATAGCCTCATCCACCAGAGGGCAGACAGCAGAAACAAGAAGAACTACAATCCTGCAGCCTGTGGAACAAAAACCACATTCACAGAAAGAGAGACAAGATGAAAAGGCAGAGGGCTATGCACCAGATGAAGGAACAAAATAAAACCCCAGAAAAACAGCTAAATGAAGTGGAGATAGGCAACCTTCCAGAAAAAGAATTCAGAATAATGATAGTGAAGATGATCCAGGACCACGGAAAAAGAATGGAGGCAGAGATCGAGAAGATGCAAGAAATATTTAACAAAGACTTAGAAGAATTAAAGAACAATCAACAGATGAATGGATAAACAATATGTGATATATACATACATATATATATATATATATATATATATATATATATATATATATATATATATATATATATATATATATATATGTAAAATATAGGGTTGGCCAAAAAGTTCATTTGGATTTTTCCGTAAAATCTTACAAAAAGCCATAAAAAAGAATAAAAATTTTGCCATTTGCAACAATGTGGATGGACTTGGAGGGCACTATGCTAAGTGAAATAAGTCAGACAGAGAAAGACAAATACTGTAAGATACCCCTTATATGTGGAATCTAAAAAATACAACAAACTAGTGAATAAAACAAAAAAGAAGCAGCCTCACAGATACAAACTGGTGGTTTCCAGTGGGGAGAGAGAAGGGGGGATGGGCAGTATAGGGGTGGGGGAGGTGAGAAAGGGTTGTTATGAGATTATCTGAAATCATCTGTGTGAAACTTTTGAAAATTGTAAAGCACTATAGAATTTAAAGAATCTTGCATTCAATAAAATTTTTTTAATTAAAAAAATTTAAAGAATCCTGCCTAGTCATGAAGTGATGAAATTGATTAGATAGAACACTAGTACTGCTTAGATTTGCCTCTGGTCTATGTTAAGAATTTTATGTAGTTCGCCTTCCTTTACCAAGTGCATTTGCCAGTATCCTTCTGCTTAAAAATTACAACTATGTGGAACCAATTTTAAATGCTGAATTCTGTACATGTTTTTATATTCCTTAAACTGATATATATCTAAGCTGATTTTAGGACTATTTATATATTTTTTTGATAGGACTATATTTTAAGAGACCTTTTTTATTATTTTGTGCTAACCTATATAATATTTAAAGAAGGCTATTTGAGCAAATATTTACCAGTTTATTACTTGTCAGAGTATTTAGGTAAAAACATGATACCCATATTTTGAGAAGTTTTTTTTTAAATAATGGATTTCTCAGGCTTCCCTGGTGGCGCAGTGGTTGAGAGTCTGCCTGCCGATGCAGGGGACACAGGTTCGTGCCCCGGTCCGGGAAGATCCCACATGCCGTGGAGCGGCTGGGCCCGTGAGCCATGGCCGCTGAGCCTGCGCGTCCGGAGCCTGTGCTCCGCAACAGGAGAGGCCACAACAGTGAGAGGCCCACATACTACAAAAAAAATAAATAAATAAAATAATGGATTTCTCAATAATTATATGGCATTCCCCAAAATTCATTTTCCTGTGTCACAGTTACTTAGAGTTAATCCAAAGAGAAAGTAATTGGTGTAAATAGTGTCTGGATGGCATTGACCATTATTAGTTGGTACCAGAAATGATTCCTTAAATCTAAGCAGCACAGTAATAATAAGACAAAAATTTAATACATAGCTATATATAAGCTATTGAGTATTTCTGTTATTTATGGTACATTTTGTTATTCTCTTTGCTTGTCTTGTATAATTTTATGAATAAAATCCATTTAAATTTACTGTTAAACATCCCATCTGGGTTTTTTTCTTGTTGTTCTTTGGTTTTCTTCCGGCTGCGTAGGGTCTTTGTTGCTGTGTGCAGGCTTTCTCTAGTTGTGGCGAGCAGGGGCTACTCTGTGTTGTGGTGCGCGGGCTTCTCATTGCGGTGGCTTCTCTTGTTGAGGAGCACGGGCTCTAGGCGCGCGGGCTTCAGTAGTTGCAGCATGCGGGCTCTAGGGCGCGAAGGCTTCAGTAGTTGTGGCACACGGGCTTAGTTGCTCCGCAGCATGTGGGATCTTCCTGGACCAGGGATCGAACCTGTGTCCGCTGCATTGGCAGGCAGATTCTTAATCACTGAGCCACCAGGGAAGTCCCTCCATGTTGTACATCTAACCTCTGCCATGGTTTTGTCTAGTGACCTGTAAGATAAAAGTGCAGTGAACAGAGATTTCATTTTAAAATGTGAAACATTTAAATTGGAAAGACTTTGACTTTCTTTTCCCAGCCTTTCTGAGATGCAACATGACTAACCTCTCCCTTTTAGAGCAGCATAAAGGATGTGTGCTGGTAAAATGAAGTGTGCCCTGATGAGGCAGGTATGAAAAGCTAAGTCCTTCGCTTTTCCAGTGGTGGTGACATAAGTGTTTAAGTGTTTTATCTGATGGTAACTTGATGACACAACAGGCAAGTTGTGTCATGGCCTGTGCAAAGCATGAAGCTCCCAGCTGTCAGTGGATGGAGTAAGAGGAAAACATGGGAAGTTAGAGGTTGGTTGTGGATGAAATATGTGCAGGAGATAGAGACAGAACAATCTTGCTATAGGCCATTGAAGAGAGTGGTCAGAGCACTCTCACTACAGTAGTTTTGTCATTTATTGTGTACTGTAAATCTCAAAACCTATTTATTATTTGCCAGTTATTGTTTTATTTTGTTATAAATCCAGCAGCAATAAATTCTTAAAACTTGAAGTGTACATTTAATGAAGAATGAAGAACTGAATTTTTGTGTATCATTATTTAACATGCACAAAATGTTCATCAACTTTTACCATCCACCATGAAAATCATAGTGATATAAATCTGCTAAAACAGGATCAGCATCTACTTAAAAAGTTAGGAGGTATTTTAGGAAGACTAAGCCTCAAGATGACAATTTAATGTATACAGGTGCCAAATATGTTTACATGTCTCTCTGTGAAACATGATCTCATATAGATCAAATAACTGTTTTTTAAAATTTAATTTTCATTTTTTTTAAGATGTTAGGGGTAGGAGTTTATTAATTTATTAATTTATTTTTGCTGTGTTGGGTCTTCGTTTCTGTGCGAGGGCTTCCTCTAGTTGTGGCAAGCGGGGACCACTCTTCATCGCGATGCGCGGGCCTCTCACTATCGCGGCCTCTCTTGTTGCGGAGCACAGGCTCCAGATGCGCAGGCTCAGTAGTTGTGGCTCACGGGCCTAGTTGCTACGCGGCATGTGGGATCTTCCCAGACCAGGGCTCGAATCCATGTCCCCTGCATCGGCAGGCAGATTCTCAACCACTGCGCCACCAGGGAAGCCCTGTTCATTTTTTATTCTAAGTTTTCTTTTGCACATATGAGAAATGAAGCAATAATGGTTAATGTATTTCTCCATTAGCAGAAAAAGGACCTGAATGATGCTGGTTTTCAAATAGAAAAGCAATTAATTCCAATAATAGTTCGACCATTTTTACTCAAAACTTTTGTACGTTTCTTCTGTCAGTGTAAATGGAATCAAAGTAAAGCTTTTGGAAGTTTATTCTGTCAAAATCACCGTAAATGCTGTTGTAAATTTAAAAGCCCCAACGTGGCTTTCACTGAACGGATGTTGTCATGGTAAAATCAACGTTCTTATTAAATTAAGAAAACTATGGAACAGAAATATTTTGGGAATTGGTTGTGGTGCATGCATACTCACTCTGCTTATTCTACCAAGTGAAATAAAACTATAATGGTCAAAATTACTGATACTTGATATGTGTAGTTTAACTGAACTACAGGATTCTTGTGATGAAGCTAATATTGAAAAAGCATACTTAGGCATGACACCACACACTCTCATACGCAATTCTCTTTGCTGCATGTGACCAGTGGGATTTTAGAAATGTGATTTTATGAAAATCTGCTTTGTAAATTAGCCTGTGTTCTATATTGGCTTTTTTGCCCGGGGCGGGTGGGTGGAGGAGTAGATTAAGTGAAACTTTTGTGTATTGGTTAGATTTTGATTCAAAATCATTTGGAAATCTTTAAAGTGTTTATCAGGTAGAGCACCAAAAACCTTCAGCTTTTGAAAATTTTAGCAAATAACAATTCTTAGAAACAAATCTTTCAAACAGGAAGACATTGAAATGTATCCCTATAAAAACGAAGGAAGAACTGAACAAATTAAGTGGTAAGAGCTAAAAATTTATTTTAGAAGTTCTATCATTTGCAGTATCTCAACTATGGTGAAGACTTTTTTGATGGAACTCCTATTTTTGTGGTTAAGTTTATATTTTGTATTAGAATGAAATGAAATCGAGGAGGCAGTTGGTTTTGCATTATCTAAATTTGATGAAATTTTTTTTTACAGTATAGAGAATTATTTAAAAGTTTTATCTCATAAAGATAGTTTTATTGAATGGAGGTGGGAAAGTTAAATATCTAAGCTTGAAATATTTACAGATTTTAACATAAAAGAAAGCATTGAGAATATCCTTGTATTCAACAGAATTTTCTCTGTGCTTATCAGATCATTCGTTTGATCTGTAAAGAAGACATTTTTTTTTCCATTAAAAATATCATGTTCGGGCTTCCCTGGTGGCACAGTGGTTGAGAGTCCGCCTGCCGATGCAGGGGACATGGGTTCGTGCCCCGGTCCGGGAAGATCCCACATGCCGCGGAGCCATGGCCACTGGGCCTGCGTGTCCGGAGCCTGTGCTCCGCAACGGGATAGGCCACAACAGTGAGAGGCCCGCATACCACAAAAAAAAAAAAAAAAAAAATTATGTTCTATAGAGAAGAGTAAGTTGCAAATGTCAACATTTTCATAATTGGTGATCATAAAATTCAGCTTTGAAGAAGATTGTAGGCAATTTTATTTTCTTTAATTTAAAAATAATAAGACTATATAAAAATATGTTCTTTAAATAAATACCAATGATTTGGTTTTAGAGATAGACAGAGCTAAGAAATTGATTAAAGTATATGAATAAATACGTATCTGAGTGAAAATTATTCCGCTTATGTTTTTAATGCATCATTGAACATGGATATGAGTTTATCTTTTAGAATTTTATTTTTGAAAATACATTTTTGGTAGAACTGTTTCATAACCTACCAATATAATAAAACAAGTTTTACAGTCAATAAATACATATTATGGAAATTACATAATTTTAATTACTTAAAATTTTCTATCTCACTTTCAATAGTGTCTGTTAATATTTTGAAATAATTTAATTTCCTAAACATTCATTTCAGGGATCAGAAATAAAAGCAAGATGAATCAGTCCACTAACTCAAAAAATTATTTCAATGAATAGACTTATTTTCTTTTTCTGATTTATTTTAGTTCCGTATTCTAAATCTCAACACTCAAAAATAGACTTTAGAGTTAACCTAGTTAAAGATTCTCACTCTACATTTGAGGAAACTAACAGTTGGGTGTATTTTTCCCACGTTATCCCAGCAAGCTGATTATACAGTCCAGTGTACAACACTTCCTTTTGACCTGTATTACTCATTTGGTGACTATTTTGCTAATCGTCCTTAAAAATCAATCATAGAATTTTTCTTATCTGAGGTTGAACCAACATGGTCTAATGATTAGTGGATAGCAGTAGTTGGTAACCAAATTTAGAATAGCTCTATTAACATTTTTCACTTGTACTTTTTGTAGCTCTGCTTTAGTAAAACTAGGTTAATGGTTTTTAAATAGATTATTACTGAAGGAAGGTTGCTTTTTATCCAAATCAATTATCTTAACGAATTAATATTGTAAAAGTTTACCGCACCATTCCTGTACTTTGGCTTATTGTTATAGAACTATCTTTAGCTTTGCCTGACTTCATTGATTTTATTTTTTTAATCCACTTCTAATGTCTGTAAAATGTTCTAATGCAGATGTTTATTTTTTCCATGTATTATGAATCCTATTTATAGTTAGAATTGTATGTGTGTAACCTTCTAAATTAAAATTATGCTTTTTCAATAAAATAACTGGAGTTTAAAATACAAACCTATTTTGTTAACATTTCAATTTTGGTTTAATTATTATTAAAATTAGCTCAACGTATGTTAATGTAGTACATTCAGAAATTGACTTAGGAAATCTTATTATAGTGTAAAAGCTGCTATAATAAGTTGTTCCCTAACATAAATAAATAAATGACCAATATTACCAGAGGCTATAAGCAACATGGGGAAAAAAATGGAAGGAGTCTTTTATCCCAGTTTTTAGAGGGCATCAGCAGCTTGCTTTTATGAAAAAGTAACAGCTAAATGCACTGCAAATAATTTGCAGTAATCCAGTTCAGTGATTCATGTGTCTGCTTTAATGGGTCATAATTCAGGGTAAAGTAACTGAGTGCAGTCAGAGTGCAGATACTGCTTATGCCAGGGACAGTATCTCTTCATAAAACACACCTCAGGAGAAGCAGTTTGCCAGCCCCCTAATACTCTCTGATGTTTTGATGTCCTGCATATTTTTCCGATTAAGTTTTGAGTGCCATGTTTTTAGTTGTATTTCCACATTCATTATTCTCACGTAGACCCTTCAGCGGGTTTGCCATATATGATTATTTTTTTAATGATGCCTTTCTTTCCACTTCAGCAGTTTAATAATCTAGCACATGGCTGCTTCTCGGTACTCAGCATTCACCTCCCCAATACTGAAGAGGACATGTGCTTTGGCTTCAGAATTCCATTTGCAGCGTTAGAAATGCATATTCCCTATGGAACAACATTTGTTTGACATAACCATTCATTTTTATTACCTCTTTAAATATGTTTATCCAGAGTTATCAATAATCATAAATAACTATTCTCATCTTGTTCTGTTTTTTTCCAACAGACAAAATTGCTTACCCAGTACATATTAAATCTCGGCAAGTATGATCAAAACTACGACATCAGAGACCGTACAAGATTTATTAGGCAGCTTATTGTTCCGAATGAGAAGAGTGGAGCTTTAAGTAAATATGCCAAAAAAATATTCCTGGCTCAAAAACCCGCACCACTGCTTGAGTCTCCTTTTAAAGGTACTATTATCAGAATATACCTGCAAAATATTTGTTGTCTAAAAAATTACGACATTATATCCCATTTCTAACATGTTTAAAATTTATCTCTTAGAAAATATAAGTGATTAGCATATGTAAATATATAAGAACAGTGTACTTTCTACTCATTCATCTGTTCTCCAACGCAAGCTTTATAGTAGTTCATGTTTTTATAGACCTTATTTACCTAAATAATCTCAATCTTCTGATTTTATTTTTATTCTAACCAGATGATTTGGCTGAACAATAGATAAAAGCTGTGTTGTTCTTGCAGACATTGACTTCATCTCTGTTTTAAATAGCTTTGTTTAATAAGGAGTATATAATTCACCTTAACTTAGTTGTTATTAAATAAATATTCTGTGTACACTAACATAAGCTTTTCCAGGAAGAATTATTTCATAAAAATATCCCTTTATATTTGTTTGCTTTTCAAAGATGGAAGTTGACTTATTTTCCCCAGCATTTTAAAAGGAGTGTTTATTTTCTCAGTTTAACAAGTAGCCATTACAGTGGGAATCAACTGATTATATACTTTGGTTTTCATATTATTTCTTATTTAATGTTGTAAAGCGATAAAAAGCAGTTCCGTTTTGTAGAAAAACTATTAAAATTCTGAATGTGTTTGTGGCAAGACATGTATATGGATTGTTTAACTGTGCTGTCATTCTTAATATTCACAGTAAAGTAATTTTTAGAGAAGCTACATATCAGAGCAACACCTCTAAACACACTGACTGATTAGCTTTTTTATTGACCATTATGGGGGAGATTATTGTAATCTATGGACTGAAATCAGTTTTTTGACCTATGAAGAGCTTCCTAGTTTATATTTATTCCTTGACATTTGAGGTAATATGCCAATTACCTTGAGCCCTGATTAGGATTGTTCTCTGTTATATACAGCTCATATTGTTTATTTTATATTTTCCTCTATTTTAATAGGTAGGGATCATTACCAGCTTGGCACTTTGTCTCATACTCTCAACACTAAAGCTACTGGGTACCTGGAATTATCTAATTGGCCAGAGGTGGCGCCTGACCCATCAGTTCGAAATGTAGAAGTAATCGAGTTGGTAAGTTGACCTTTCTGAAATTAATTTTGTCAAGCAGTGGGAGATTCTGGAATACCTATTGTTTTATATAAAAGCTTTTTTGGCGGATTGGAAATTGCTCTGGTATTTCTAATGTAATGTGTTAGACATATCTTGCTGCTATGGGAAATAAATATTGTAGTATTCCTATGTCATTGTACATGTACTGTTCCTTTTCTTCAAGGAAATAGAGAATGGAATTCTCCGCATCAGTGCCACCCACATTTGTGGTATTGCATTTGCAGTTGTGTAGATTCAATTTCTAAGGTATTTAGTTTCATTGGGTTGAGCTTTTCCTACTTAGTTTAGAGATTCGTAAGCTTCCTGTTAATGTTTTCTAAATCATTTTTGCTGTCTCTTCCAGAAAAACCATACAAAGTGTTCTTCTCAATTTTCTGATGAACCTTTTTTATGTGAAGCCTAAACATAAATAGGAAACATCGTGTACCAAAAATGTCCTTACACAAGGTCACAATTAAAATGAATAATATGTTGCTTTCACATTAAAAAAAAAAAGCTTTCTATATAAATAACCTTTTCCTAGATCTTTAAAACATGTTGTCCACTAAAGTAAGAGAATTAGTGTTCTTTCCTAGTATTATCTCTTTCTTTCTTATATAAACAAGAGAAAGAGAGGGGTCTTCTGATTGTCTTTAGAGATTGACTATGTGAAATATATCTGATTTTTTTTTAAGTAGAATTAATAAATAAGAACAGTTAGGTATTACATCCTGGATGCTTTTCTGGTAGAACACATATTTTGAACTAGGATTCAGATAACCCATCTTTCTCACTAATTCCTATGAGAAAGTCAGTTAATCTTCTTGCCTAACTTTTCCATATACAATGGGAAAAAAATATTACTTTAAATAGAAGAATTTCTGTAATAGGCATAGCTTTTTTTTTTTTGCCACACTGCGCAGCTTGCAAGATCTTAGTTCCCCAACCAGGGATCGAACCTGGGCCACAGCAGTGAAAGCATCAAGTCCTAACCACTGGACTGCCAGGGAATTCCCCAGGCATGCCCATTTAATTTGATTCTTTTGAGAAATATGTTTCTCTTAACTACACAAACTTGTCTGGCTTTGGAGTGTGGCAAGAGCAATAATAGCTGATAAAGGCTCCATTTAGCAGACCCTGGAGTATACTCTGATAGTTTTATAAACATTATCTTGTTTAAACCTCATAATGATTATAAGAGATGGTTATTGTTATTCCCATTTTGCAGATGATGAAACCAAGGTTCAGAGAACTTAAGTAAATTGCCCAAGTTCCCTTAGCTAGTAAGTGATGGAATTGGGATTCCAACCCTTATCTGAGTCCATTGTTCATTCTCTTACTGCATTTTATTATGCAACATGAGGAGAGGAAGCTTGAGCTTGTTTGCAAATCTGTACTATCCTTAGTATTTAACACCACTGTTTTCATGCTGTGACAAATTATCTCTATTCAGAGATGATTTTTTTAATTATAAAACTTATTAAAAACAAGTTGCATGCTCCTCCTTGCAACTAAGTTTGGTGATTTCCCCTCAAATCTACATACTACTCTTAAGTATTCTTCAAAAAAAGTGGCTTACTTGTGAAACTTTTGGTCAGGTGCCAGAATACAAAGAGCATGTTCTTTGTTATGATTCTTTCACAGAAATACTGTCTCTCCTAATTTCTTTTGTCTGTTTGTTGTTTTTATGGTTCTGTCCTTTTTCATTGTTGGGTACATAATGTTTTGGTCCAAGTCGAATCATCCTTTTATCCTAACCCCGCTTCCGCCCTATCCTTCCTCCTTGCTGCCCCAATCCACCAAAAAAAGTAAAATAAAAATAGTTTATCATCTCAGAAATTAATAACAATGCCATGCAATTTAATTTGGTCTCAGCAGTATCCTTATATTGGCTGATAGATTGGTTGGTTGGCTGGCTTCTATTTTCATGTGCTCTTCTGAGCATTAACTATCTTATAGGGACAGTACTTAAATAACCTATTTTCTTATATTCATTTCACCTGTCCAGTTCAACAGATACAAATTGATATTTTTCATTTTTCTGACTACATTGTGAAAATTAATAATTGGTAGCTTATTATGGAGGATAATTATAATTGATAGAACTTGGTTGGAAAAAACTGTCACTCTCCATTGATGCCATGCAGAAAACAGTTTCAGTCTGTTGGTCTCTGGACATACTGACTTAAAATTATACTATAGAGACTTAAGTAAATATAAAAATAATGCACATAGTTTTGTTATAAGATGCAGCTGCAACAATGCAGAAAGTACTGTTCACATAGTCTTTCATTCTACCTCACCCCTCTAAAGTCCCGTCAATGTATTTCATGCACGTAATACATGTGTTATTGTAGTTTTACTATAAAGTGATCTTACAGGGTCACATCTTGTTACTATGAAATATAACTTAGTAAGAATAATGGCCTAGGCTTAGATAATCTGATATTTTAATCAAAACAACATGGGGCTTCCCTGGTGGCGCAGTGGTTGAAAGTCCTCCTGCCGATGCAGGGGACACAGGTTCGTGCCCTGGTCCGGGAAGATCCCACATGCCGCGGAGCGGCTGGGCCTGTGAGCCATGGCCGCTGAGCCTGTGCGTCCGGAGCCTGTGCTCCGCAACGGGAGAGGCCACAACAGTGAGAGGCCTGTGTACCACAAAAAAAACCCAACAAAACATGAAACCTAGTCCACTGACACTAGAAGTCACTTTGCATTGCATACTACCATTTCCAGGATATCAGATATGATATATATTTATGACACCAGCAAGTTTTCAAGATTCTTTATAATTTTTTTTTGCTTAGTTCTAGAAAATTCTTTTCTCCCCAGTTACATAAAGACTGTCTTTTGCGTATCAAGAATATTTTGCTTTATAAACACATCTACTGTTAGTTACTATCAGTATTTTTTCCTACATAGGAACTTTCAAATTAGTGCCTTGCTATTCTTTTCCTCTTCTCTTTTCCCTGTTATTTCTTTTGCTTAGAATGATACAATTATCATAGTCATAAAAGACCATAACAAAAAGTAAAATATTTTTATTGTTAGTCTTTACGCTTTAAAACCTAAAACTCCATGAATGTCCATGGCCATGTCAAAATAATATACCCCTTTGAGCATAGGAGCCTGATTTTCCTTATATGTTGACTCAGTCTTACCCTGAAAGCCATAGTCTAATTAAGTAATTTTTTTCCTATAAATTGACCTCACACACTTTTTACTAGCCTTCAGAAAAATATTACTTGTTTGGATTTAAGAAAAATACGAACTTCACTGTTCACTAAATATAGGAGAAATTTGTTTATAGAATACTATCTTTATTTGTAACCGGAGGACAGAGCATTTAAAATATACATAAAAAAAGAAAGGAATACTGCTGATCTTATGTTAGTGTCTTATTCAAATATATTTGAGTAATTTTTACTTATTTTTCTATTATTGTCCAGATAGTAGTTTTCCAAGTTACTGAAGCTTATCCTTTTAAGCAACATATCTTAAGCCCATAAGCCCTCTAGATCAGTGGTTTTCAAACCTAGCTGTACACTATAATCATACGGAGCTCTTTAAACAAAACAAACCTATGTCAGACCTGCACCAGACCAATTAAATCAGAATCTTAAGGAAGTGAATCCCAAGCATTAGCTTTTTTAGTATTAGTATTTTTATTGTTGGTATTAGTATTTTTAAAAATATTCTCAGGTGATTCTGACATATATCCAGTGCTGAGAACCCCTCTCGAATAAGAACCTCTCTCCTACTATAAATTTCTTTACAACAGAATGTTACTCTAGCAGGCTAGCACATAGTAGAAGCTCAAAAGTGTGATAAATAAATGAGTCTTAACCATTCTTGACCTTTTAAAAATATATACATTTTCTTGCCCTTTAAAAGAGAGTGTATGAAGCATGATTTAATTTTTTCTTAATGAATCAAAGTCACACTTATGAAAAAAATTTCTTTTACTTTAATACACTGTATTAAAGTTTTTAAGGTGCTATCACCCAACTAATGATTATTGTGCCAGACACATTTAAGATACATCAGTGTACAAAATATTCAAACATCTCTGCTCTCCAGAAGCTGACGTTCTAGCAGGGATAGACTGACAGTTAAATATATAAATTGTATACAGTAGTATGTTAGAAAGTAATAAGTGCTGTAACCAAAAAAAAAGACTAGACCAAAGGAAGATCAGAAGTACCAGGCATGGGAGGTTGGAATTTTAAGTGGAGTGGTCTTCCCTGAGGTGGCATTTGTACAGAGAATTGAAGGAGGTGAGGGAATGAGCCATGCAAGTCATGTGGGGGAGGATATTGGCAGTAGGAACAGCTTTGGGGAAAGGCCTGAAGAGGGGAGCATGCCTGGGGTGTTTGAAGACACTGTAAGGAGTGGCTGGAGGGGAGTGGGCAGGAGGGAGAGCAGCCGCAGGAGGACCAAGAGGACCTCAGGCACGTAGGGCTGAGCAGAGTGCTGTAAGAACTTCATTTTTTCTGAGTGCATGGGAGGCCTTTTGCAGCATTTCAGACGAAGAGGGACTTGACTGGAGTTAATCAAATCATTCTAGCTGCTGTGTTGAGCCAACTTGGAATGGGGGATAGGAAGTGGGCATAGATACAACATAGCCGGTTAGAGTCTTTTGTAATCTGGGAGAGAGAGAGCTCTGACCAAGGTGGTGGTTATAGGCTTTCTTGATGCATTAGATGTTTAGGATAGAAGAGAAAGACAGAAGCCAAGATTCTGTCTTGATAGAACCCCAAGATAGCCCAGGGTTCAGGCTGTTGAGATGGTACGGGCTATTTATTGCCTACACTAAGTATTTTCTTTCTTTTTTTCTTTTACCTCAGTATCAAGCTGTGAACTTGAATTTCTTACTGCTGTTACTGTGTCTGCCTCTAATTGCCCTCATCTCTTCTAGACTATCTTACTTTAGTTTAAATCTTCTGTAGACCAACAAATACACAAGTGTTTAAAATCATATGTTAAAACAAGGTTGTTGATCTAACATAATAGGCTCTGAGTGAGAATTTATGTTCCTCTGCTTAGGGGTAAAGGGGAACAAACCAGTGTCAGGATTCTCAGAGTTGCCTTCTCTATTGAGGCTTTAAACTTCCTTCTGGGTTCACAGAGTATTCTGAATGACTGAGTTTACCTGAAGACTGAATCCCTTAATGAGAATTCATTGATATTTACATTTTTACTTTTTTTTTTTTAATCAGGCAAAAGAATGGACCCCAGCAGGAAAAGCAAAGAAAGAGAATCCTGATAAGAAATTTTATTCTGAATCTGCGGAGGAGGAGGAGGACTCTTCTGAGAGCAGCAGTGACAGTGGTGGGGTTTTAATTCATTGAAAAACATTGTTCACTATAGCTTATATGCTGTGCTTCCTATGGACCAATAAGGCCTAGAACATAATATTCAACAAGCTGGTTTAAATGAAGTTTATACCATTACAATAATTCCTTTCACTTACATATCACTGTTTTCAAAGTAATTTCTAACACCTTTTCATTTGACATTGCCTCTTGGGCCCACAACTAATAAATGATAGAATTGAAACAGGAACGCATGCTTTTCTGAATTCTAACCCACACTGCCTGTGATATTCATTAGCATATTGAAAAATGTAATTTTATATTTGATAAGCCTTTAGTGGGGCCTTTAAAAGTCACTTTTCTTTTGTATTGGGTTGGCCAAAAAGTTCATTCGGGGTTTTCTGTAAGATGTTATGGAAAAGCCCAAACGAACTTTATGGCCAACCCCCACTAAAATGTAAAGTTTATTTTTAACCTTGAGCAGTCTGTTCTTATCCATTTTTTACTCTTTTATTTCTACATGAAAGCTAAAATTTATAAATCTCTTGTGTATTATAAAGAAACAAAGAGCTAAAAAGATTGAGGGCAACCACATGCAATGAAAAAAATACTAAACAGGAAGGATCTAGAAGACCTGAGTTTTAGCCAGGCAGATTGAATAAGGCACTTACCTTCTCTATACCTGATAAATGAAGGGGTAGAGTTAGATGCTTTTTAAGTCTCTTCAACACTGGAAGTCTGAGTGATTTGCATAACAGAGTATGTATAGGAGTTACATACTCTTAGTAACAATTAACCTGGTAAACTTATCTGATCCAAGACCAAATGACATCTCTTTCTTTTAAAACCTTTATTCCTTGGGAAGCCAGGGCTGCTCACAATTACTTGGTCATCCATTACCTAACCTTAAGGTAATTCATTCATTTTTTCCTCTGTTTCCCCTGTCAAAATCTTTGTTTTCAGTATCTGATAAGTTCATCTGTGGTGCATTACCTTCTGAGGTGATCCGCTGAAAAATGGGGGAAGTTACTTCAATCCAAAGAGTTAATGCTAAAAAATATGGAATTTCAGGAATGATATAGACCATTGAGAAAGATATGTTGTGTAGTTGAGTGTTTCATATAGATATTTGTCTCCATCCCATTTATTCACAAGCTCCTATCTGTTTAGAGTCTAACCTTTTTCAATACATATTTGAAATATTCCATTAACATTATGGCTTTTCATGGGATTATCTGAGTACTTACAATATGGAGTCATGGCATGAGTTCCATTCTGGCTACCAGAGGAAAGAGAGAACTTTTCTCATTAGAAGTTACCAGTTTTTTTCTAGTGAGCATGCCTTCTTGAGGATAAATGAATTTCCCCAAGGATTTTCCTAATTTGAAAATTTAAATAAACAGTGCTTGAAGTGAACTGGACCCAGATTCATGTTGAACTCCCATGTAATAACATGAGAAAGTAACTCAGATGCTATACTTTCTTATTTATTTATTTATTTATTTATTTATTTATTTATAGCATAAACGATTTATCTAAGTTAATATGTACGTATGCTTAACTTTGATATCACAACAAATTCAATTTTTTTTTTTTTTTTTTTGCGGTACGCGGGCCTCTCGTTGTGGCCTCTCCCGTTGCGGAGCACAGCCTCCGGACGCGCAGGCTCAGCGGCCATGGTCCACAGGCCCAGCCGCTCCGCGGCACGTGGGATCCTCCCAGGCCGGGGCACGAACTCGTGTCCCCTGCATCGGCAGGCAGACTCTCAACCACTGCGCCACGAGGGAAGCCCCCAAAATATTTTTATTCAGCAGTTTTGTTTTGCCTTTGTAAAGTTTGGGTAAAATAAATTTTGCTCTTTGTAAAAGCTGATGATAAAGAGTGCCTTACCATGTGGCAGTCACTTTTGTGTGCTAATCACCTTTACATGTTTCAAATCATTTAATCTTCACAACAGCTCTTTGAAGTAGCCTTTGCTGAAAGGAAAACTGAGACCCAGAGAGGCTGAATAACTTGCTCAGTCTTACAGCTTGGTACACGGCAGGGCCAGGGTTTGAACTCGGACATTCCAGCTTGAGAACTCATGCTTATAACCACTTCAAGCAGTTCCAAAAGAATATAGGCACTCCTAGCTTTTCACTGTGATACATGAATTAATCCTCATAAAGTAGCTATTATTTACCTATTAGAATACTGTTTTAACTAGAGGTTACGTTCCTGCCTGAGGACATTTCATCAGATAGATAGGCCGGGACAACAGTTTGTCCTCTTATCTAGGATACAACTCTGCACCTATAATCATTTCAACTAGTAAAAAATTATACTTCATGTTTAAAATACACATAAATATACTATATGTATCACTTCTGCAAAGATCCCTAGTATACCATAATTTATTCATAAAACATTTAACTATATAGTGCTTCAGTGTAACTATCATTTCTTTGACCTACGGAAGACTCCTATACTAGCTAAAATAAGTGCTTTTTAAGTAATGATGTTGCTTTATTGCCTTTGAATTTAGGAATTTTTGAAGACGATTTGAATGACTCATTTCCCTCTCAAAATTGGTTCCTAAGAAAATTCAACAATCCCTTCCTTTCTCTAAATAAAATTTCTCATTATAAGTAGAGGAATTAAAATTATTTCTTTATTCTTATATCATCCTCATAATCATTCTTTAAATAAAAAGTTTTTGCCATAGTTAAAATACTTACGGGTTTGAAAAGCAAGATAGGCTCACTTTGGTTTAGTTGGTTGATCTTTTCTTTGCCTTTCCCCACTCACTAGCAACGTGCCTTCTCTGTGCATTGGAGTCCCGCCATGCTTACCCTGCCGCAGGGTTCAGGAGTCTAAGTGACCAGAGGGCAGAAATAGGAAATGTGGAACACCTGGGGTCCACTAAACTAAAATTCAGCATCTGTTTTCATTTGTGATGAACGTTGACACTTACTTGTGTCCTTATGTATAATTAAATGGCTGTAAATCAAGGAGCATCTGGATATCTTTTTCAGAGAGTGAATCTGGAAGTGAAAGTGGGGAACAAGATGATGAAGGAGACAGCAGTGAGGACTCCAGTGAGCCCGAGAGTGAGAGTGGAAGTGAGTCAGAGGCAGAAAACAAAAGAGCAGCCAAGAAGAACTCCAAAGCCAAAGGAAAAAGGTGAATTATTTTGTCAGAATTTCCTTCAAAAACATTCTGTGGTCTTTTCCCCCAGTTTAACATTGAGTGAGAAAATAAGTGTGTGTGTGTGTGTTTTTCCCAAACAGATTTTAAATCTTGTAATATTAATTTAAAATACTAATTCATATTATTCTCTTACTTGTAATGCTCAGTTTTCATTTTGAACTTGAAAAAATCTTGGGGTTACATTTTGAAAATTGGTGTAACCTTGGAAGGCTGAGTTAAGTGATCAAGCAGTCGGTATGAAACACTTAATTACCTTTTGAAGCAGTTTTGCTGAGGGTGAAAATTAAATCCTTCAACACTTTGCCATTATGTAACTAAGACAATTGATTTTTCTAAATAATGTTATATTAAAAAGATTATGATCCAAATATTAGAGTCAGGGGCTGTGAAGGAAGACGGTCATAAGATATTTAAGTGTTAGCACTTTTTAAGATCTCACATTATCAACAACATTATCATGTATTAAAGTGTCATTAAAATTTTGAGTAATTGGGGCTGATACCTTGGATTGTCTGAGTCTGTTTTCCCCACTGCTGTCAGTGAGTGGCCTCTGCAGACACGATGGCCCTTTCCCTGGGAGCCTGCTGCCCGCGCACTTGATGAGCTTGCAGCCTAGCTCAGTCTTGGCTGACAGCACTGATTGGGGCGCAGTACGCTCTCTGCTCCTTTTATTACAGACAGTAATTAAAGCAGCTCGCCCTGCCACTTCCATAACAAACACAGCATAATGCTCTAATTATGACTTTATTAATTTAAGTCAGGACTTAATGATTTTAAAAGTGATTTATATTGTTTTTCCTGTTCAGAACAAATGAAATCTGTAGGTTAAATTAATACAGGCTTTTCATCATTGCAAAGTTAAAAAGCTAGTTACCAGTAAATTCTTTTCATTAGATTAACATCTGAAACTCTAAGCAGTAAGGTAAACAATAATTACCCATCAAAATTGAGTGATGCAAAGCAAAATAACACTTTTACCTTCAAAATCTTATCTTAAAGGCTAGAAGTTAAATATATTCAGAATCATTCACTTGTTGCAGCAAGCGAGTTACTTGGTTTGTAGTAGCCTTTTCTTAGAAGTTCTGTGCTTCTAGTTTAATATCAGAATATCTATAATTACATAGTATATAAAAAGTGTCTTATTTCTTAGAAAGGGAAGTTATGTTCAGTGCACTAAATATCCTTTCCAATAGTAAAAGTCAATATACTAGAAATTTATAATAATAAATTGTATTAGTTTCATTCTTTTATTTCTTCAGAAATGGACTTTTTTTAACCCATGTTTGAATTTTTAAAAATTGTTTATTATACGAAAGGAAATCTCAGATACATTCTAAACCTTATATTTTTAAGTACATGTTTTAACCATTAAATGGGGGATAATAAATTGCCATTCTTTGCTAGGGGAAGAAAAAACAACAACATACTCTTTAGTCATCAAATATAATTACATGTGCTCTGAGATGTTACTATGACTCCATTTTTAATAAATAGCCATCATATTTCCTCCACAAAATTCAATTCAGGGAAATATCGATTATTCCCTTGCCTCACCACTCTCCCTCCCCGTGTGTTTTTCTGCTTGTCTCTTAGAATTTTTTTTTAAAACTTTGCCAGTATAACTATATGATAATTTTTGAAAGCTAAGGGGCTTTAAGTATCTTCAAAATCACCCTTTAGTAATCGTAACCTATTTATGACTAACTTTGAGTTTTATACTCCAAAGTATTTTCACTGAAGGGAAATACTCCAAAGTATTTTCATATTGGGTAGTGGAAAAAATATGGTCTTTATAGTAAGACAGACTTGAGTTTAAATTCCAATTCCACCCCTCCTGGCTGTGTGTCCTTGAGCAAGTTACTTAACTTTCTTGAATATTATAGGATAATAATGCACCCAGTAAGAATATGTTAGAACATCTGAATTAGATAGTTGCTTATGAAGTGTCTAATACTCTTTGGTACAAGATAGATTTTCTTTCTTTTTTTAACGAAGTGGATTTTTAAAACAGTACACACACACACACACACACACACGGTAAAGAGAACTAGACCTTCAAATTTGAGCAAATAAAAAAGACCACAAGGCATCTCTTTTCCCCTGAGAGAAGACCTTTTGGCTGTCTTACATGTTATCTCTTCTTGGAGACCTACTTCCCTTGCCTTCTGCCTGCCTTATTTCTCTTTTTCAATTCATGTGTCTCTTCCTCTAGAAGCATTCCCACTCTCGGTCAAGTTTGTTTAGCTGCTCCTCAAGGTGTTCTCATGACACAGTATACTTTATTACTTATTATTTTCCATGCTTTATTGTCACTGCCAGCTTACTTCTCTGTATCCTCCAATGGACAGTAGACTCTATAAGGGAGTACATGGAGATCATCTGTATCTTACTAACCTCTGTTATCCTTAGCACCTAACATAGTGCCAACAATATGGTGGGCAGTCAGTAAATATTTGTTAAGTAAGGGAGCGAGTAAACAAACGAATGAATAGCATCAGCACTTAGGTTTGATCGTTTGGTATTTTCAAACTTTATATCTGATTATCTTACATTTTTAGTAAGACTTAGAACATTAGAAGAATTCTGTTTTGAACCGGTTAACATTTTCTCATATAATATGTTTAAGGGTCACATTAGGGGACATATGTTAATAATTTTCTTAGACAGAAAAGTCTATAAAATGCAACTCTGTTTCAGCAAAAGTTGATGTATAAATATTTAAATTTATTAATGAACACTTAGTATTTTGAAACAGCATTTTTTTTTTTTTTTTTTTTTTTTTTGCGGTACGCGGGCCTCTCACTGTTGTGGCCTCTCCTGTTGCGGAGCACAGGCTCCGGACGCGCAGGCTCAGCGGCCATGGCTCACGGGCCCAGCTGCTCTGTGGCATGTGGGATCTTCCCGGACCGGGGCACGAACCAGTGTCCCCTGCATCGGCAGGTGGACTCTCAACCACTGCGCCACCAGGGAAGCCCTGAAACAGCATTTTAAAATCAGCCTATCTTTGAAGTTGTTAATGTTAGCACCTAATGTGTATTTCTGGTAAATCAAACATTTAATTATTAATTATTTTCTACTTATTATATCATTCAGTGTTATTTTATAACCTTTTGCATTTGAACTGTGTGTGATGTGGTATAATTAGTTTTGAATGGGTTCTGATTTATTTGGTTATAGGTAATACTACCTTCCTCATTATTTCATTAACATGTTCTGGAATTTTAAAACCATTTTTACTGTCTTTTTGTACACTAAAAAGAAATGGTTCTCAGTGAAATACACTTCTCTATAAAGATTTTGGTTCACAGGCAAAATGGACAAATGGTAACATTTGTCATTTGTTTTTTCAAACTACTTAAACTTGTTTATATAAGTATCTAATATTTCAAAATTTCTTATTCTGATTAGTGGTTCTGAAGATGTGGATAAGGAAAATGAAAACTCTAAAACTTCAGAATCTTCCAGTGCTGAATCTAGTTCAATAGAAGACAGTTCTTCAGATTCTGCATCAGAATCAGAATCTGAAAGTGAATCTGAATCCAGAAAAGTTACTAAGGTAAGAGATTACAAATTTTTGTAACTGAAAATAAATAGTTTTATAGTCTTTTCCCAATTACGAATAAATATTTCTGAAAATTTATGTTTTGTTGAAAATCAAGAAACCAGGCAAGGAATTTAATATGTCACTGACAACTAAAATAAACACCATCTTTATTCATCCACACCTGTAATTTTATTTTGTTTTTTTCTAGATTATCACTTCCCTTATAATCCAACTCTGCAGAGAAGTTAGAAACTTTTTTTAACCTCACCCTTTCCAACAAAAATTAGAGACCTCAGTGTTATGAGTATGACTTTTTTGCTCTTGGCTGTGATGTGACAAGGGAGGCTTTTGCCAAAGGGGAAGTAAAGGGAAGTCACAGAGATAGTGTTGAGCAAAGAAATATAAATATACATCATAAGAAATTGAGACTAATATGCTTTTTAAAAAAATATTAGGCATTTGGATAATAGAATATTTTTAAAGGTTTAATTAAAGAGTATGCATTCTTTAATGGTTAATAAAAATGCAGTAGCCATATATTTAAAACAAATGCAAGAATCACTTATAACAGAATGATTACGCTTTTTGGTATAATATTTGTAACACCAAAAGTTGTCTGCTTAGCAGCAAAAAATAAAACCATGAATTGGAAAAGTGTAGTTTTTAATACACAATTCAGAACTAATACATATCTTTCTGGTCTTTAGTTATTATTCCCTGCCTATAAATGGATCATGGTGTTGCTAGGTTTCAAAGGCAGTGGTTTTTAGAAATAAATGTATTATTCCATATGTTGAAAATATGGTCACACCTTGCCCTTTATTGAATTCAGTTTCTTTTTTTTTTTTTTTCAAATTTAATCAGTTATACATATACATATGTTTCCATATCCCCTCCCTTTTGCGTCTCCCTCCCACCCTCCCTATCCCTCCCCTCCAGGCAGTCACAAAGCACCGAGCTGATCTCCCTGTGCTATGCGGCTGCTTCCCACTAGCTATCTACCTTACGTTTGGTAGTGTATATATGTCCATGCCGCTCTTTCACTTGGTCACAGCTTACCCTTCCCCCTCCCCATATCCTCAAGTCCATTCTCTAGTAGGTCTGTGTCTTTATTCCTGTCTTACCCCTATGTTCTTCATGACATTTTTTTTCTTAAATTCCATATATATGTGTCAGCATACAGTATTTGTCTTTCTCTTTCTGACTTACTTCACTCTGTATGACAGACTCTAGGTTCATCCACCTCATTACAAATAGCTCAATTTCGTTTCTTTTTATGGCTGAGTAATATTCCATTGTATATATGTGCCACATCTTCTTTATCCATTCATCCGATGATGGACACTTAGGTTGTTTCCATCTCCGGGCTATTGTAAATAGGGCTGCTATGAACATTTTGGTACATGTCTCTTTTTGAATTATGGTTTTCTCAGGGTATATGCCCAGTAGTGGGATTGCTGGGTCATATGGTAGTTCTATTTGTAGTTTTTTAAGGAACCTCCATACCGTTCTCCATAGCGGCTGTACCAATTCACATTCCCACCAGCAGTGCAAGAGTGTTCCCTTTTTTCCACACCCTCTCCAGCATTTATTGTTTCTAGATTTTTTGATGATGGCCATTCTGACTGGTGTGAGATGATATCTCATTGTAGTTTTGATTTGCATTTCTCTAATGAGTAAAGATGTTGAGCATCCTTTCATGTGTTTGTTGGCAGTCTGTATATCTTCTGTGGAGAAATGTCTATTTAGGTCTTCTGCCCATTTTTGGATTGGGTTGTTTGTTTTTTTGTTATTGAGCTGCCTGAGCTGCTTATAAATTTTGGAGATTAATCCTTTGTCAGTTGCTTCATTTGCAAATATTTTCTCCCATTCTGAGGGTTGTCTTTTGGTCTTGTTTATGGTTTCCTTTGCTGTGCAAAAGCTTTGAAGTTTCATTAGGTCCCATGTGTTTATTTTTGTCTTTATTTCCATCTCTCTAGGAGGTGGGTCAAAAAGGATCTTGCTGTGATTTATGTCATAGAGTGTTCTGCCTATGTTTTCCTCTAAGAGTTTGATAGTGTCTGGCCTTACATTTAGGTCTTTAATCCATTTTGAGCTTATTTTTGTGTATGGTGTTAGGGAGTGATTTAATCTCATACTTTTACATGTCCCTATCCAGTTTTCCCAGCACCACTTATTGAAGAGACTGTCCTTTCTCCACTGTGCATTCCTGCCTCCTTTATCAAAGATAAGGTGACCATATGTCCGTGGGTTTAACTCTGGGCTTTCTATCCTGTTCCATTGATCTATCTTTCTGTTTTTGTGCCAGTACCATACTGTCTTGATTACTGTAGCTTTGTAGTATAGTCTGAAGTCAGGGAGCCTGATTCCTCCAGCTCCATTTTTCGTTCTCAAGATTGCTTTGGCTATTCGGGGTCTTTTGTGTTTCCATACAAATTGTGAAATTTTTTGTTCTAGTTCTGTGAAAAATGCCAGTGGTAGTTTGATAGGGATTGCATTGAATCTGTAGATTGCTTTGGGTAGTAGAGTCATTTTCACAATGTTGATTCTTCCAATCCAAGAACATGGTACATCTCTCCATCTATTTGTATCATCTTTAATTTCTTTCATCAGTGTCTTATAATTTTCTGCATACAGGTCTTTTGTCTCCTTAGGTAGGTTTATTCCTAGATATTTTATTCTTTTTGTTGCAATGGTAAATGGGAGTGTTTCCTTGATTTCACTTTCAGATTTTTCATCATTAGTATATAGGAATGCCAGAGATTTCTGTGCATTAATTTTGTATCCTGCAACTTTGCCAAATTCATTGATTAACTCTAGTAGTTTTCTGGTAGCATCTTTAGGATTCTCTATGTATAGTATCATGTCATCTGCAAACAGTGACAGCTTTACTTCTTCTTTTCCAATTTGGATTCCTTTTATTTCCTTTTCTTCTCTGATTGCTATGGCTAAAACTTCCAAAACTAAGTTGAATAAGAGTGGTGAGAGTGGGCAACCTTGTCTTGTTCCTGATCTTAGTGGAAATGGTTTCAGTTTTTCACCATTGAGGACGATGCTGGCTGTGGGTTTGTCATATATGGCCTTTATTATGTTGAGGAAAGTTCCCTCTATGCCTACTTTCTGCAGGGTTTTTATCATAAATGGGTGTTGAATTTTGTCGAAAGCTTTCTCTGCATCTATTGAGATGATCATATGGTTTTTCTCCTTCAACTTGTTAATATGGTGTATCACGTTGATTGATTTGCGTATATTGAAGAATCCTTGCATTCCTGGAATAAACCCCACTTGATCATGGTGTATGATCCTTTTAATGTGCTGTTGGATTCTGTTTGCTAGTATTTTGTTGAGGATTTTTGCATCTATGTTCATCAGTGATATTGGCCTGTAGTTTTCTTTCTTTGTGACATCCTTGTCTGGTTTTGGTATCAAGGTGATGGTGGCCTCGTAGAATGAGTTTGGGAGTGTTCCTCCCTCTGCTATATTTTGGAAGAGTTTCAGAAGGATAGGTGTTAGCTCTTCTCTAAATGCTTGATAGAATTCGCCTGTGAAGCCATCTGGTCCTGGGCTTTTGTTTGTTGGAAGATTTTTTATCACAGTTTCAATTTCAGTGCTTGTGATTGGTCTGTTCATATTTTCTATTTCTTCCTGATTCAGTCTTGGCAGGTTGTGCATTTCTAAGAATTTGTCCATTTCTTCCAGGTTGTCCATTTTATTGGCATAGAGTTGCTTATAGTAATCTCTCATGATCTTTTGTATTTCTGCAGTGTCAGTTGTTACTTCTCCTTTTTCATTTCTAATTCTATTGATTTGAATCTTCTCCCTTTTTTTCTTGATGAGTCTGGCTAATGGTTTATCAATTTTGTTTATCTTCTTAAAGAACCAGCTTTTAGTTTTATTGATCTTTGCTATCATTTCATTTCTTTTTCATTTATTTCTGATCTGATTTTTATGATTTCTTTCCTTCTGCTAACTTTGGGATGTTTTTGTTCTTCTTTCTCTAATTGCTTTAGGTGCAAGGTTAGGTTGTTTATTCGAGATGTTTCCTGTTTCTTAAGGTGGGATTGTATTGCCATAAACTTCCCTCTTAGAACTGCTTTTGCTGCATCCCATAGGTTTTGGGTCGTCGTGTCTCCATTGTCATTAGTTTCTAGGTATTTTTTAATTTCCTCTTTGATTTCTTCAGTGATCACTTCGTTATTAAGTAGTGTATTGTTTAGCCTCCATGTGTTTGTATTTTTTACAGATCTTTTCCTGTAATTGATATCTAATCTCATATCATTGTGGTCGGAAAAGATAGTTGATACAATTTCAATTTTCTTAAATTTACCAAGGCTTGATTTGTGACCCAAGATATGATCTATCCTGGAGAATGTTCCATGAGCACTTGGGGAAAATGTGTATTTTGTTGTTTTTGGATGGAATGTCCTATAAATATCAATTAAGTCCATCTTGTTTAATGTATCATTTAAAGCTTGTGTTTCCTTATTTATTTTCATTTTGGATGATCTGTCCATTGGTGAAAGTGGGGTGTTAAAGTCCCCTACTATGAGTGTGTTACTGTCGATTTCTCCTTTTATGGCTGTTAGTATTTGCCTTATGTATTGAGGTGCTCCTATGCTGGGTGCATAAATATTTACAATTGTTATATCTTCTTCTTGGATCGATCCCTTGATCATTATGTAGTGTCCTTCTTTGTCTCTTCTAGTAGTCTTTATTTTTAAGTCTATTTTGTCTGATATGAGAATTGCTACTCCAGCTTTCTTTTGGTTTCCATTTGCATGGAATATCTTTTTCCATCCCCTTACTTTCAGTCTGTATGTGTCTCTAGGTCTGAAGTGGGTCTCTTGTAGGCAGTATATATATGGGTCTTGTTTTTGTATCCATTCAGCCAATCTGTATCTTTTGGTGGGAGCATTTAGTCCATTTACATTTAAGGTAATTATTGATATGTATGTTCCTATTCCCATTTTCTTAATTGTTTTGGGTTCATTATTGTAGGTCTTTTCCTTCTGTTGTGTTTCTTGCCTAGAGAAGTTCCTTTAGCATTTGTTGTAAAGCTGGTTTGGTGGTGCTGAACTCTCTCAGCTTTTGCTTGTCTGTAAACGTTTTAATTTCTCCATCAAATCTGAATGAGATCCTTGCTGGGTAGAGTAATCTTGGTTGCAGGTTTTTCTCCTTCATCACTTTAAATATGTCCTGCCACTCCCTTCTGGCTTGTAGAGTTTCTGTTGAGAGATCAGCTGTTATCCTGATGGGGATTCCCTTGTGCGTTATTTGTTGTTTTTCCCTTGCTGCTTTTAATATGATTTCTTTGTGTTTAATTTTTGACAGTTTGATTAATATGTGTCTTGGCATATTTCTCCTTGGATTTATTCTGTATGGGACTCTCTGTGCCTCCTGGACTTGATTAAGTATTTCCTTTCCCATATTAGGGAAGTTTTCAACTATAATCTCTTCAAATATTTTCTCAGTCCCTTTCTTTTTCTCTTCTTCTTCTGGAACCCCTATAATTCGAATGTTGGTGCGTTTAATGTTGTCCCAGAGGTCTCTGAGACTGTCCTCTGTTCTTTTCATTCTTTTTTCTTTATTTTGCTGTGCAGCAGTTATTTCCACTATTTTACCTTCCACCTCACTTATCCGTTCTTCTGCCTCAGTTATTCTGCTATTGATCCCATCTAGAGTATTTTTTATTTCATGTATTGTGTTTTTAATCGATGCTTGATTCATCTTTAGTTCTTCTAGGTCCTTGTTAACTGTTTCTTGCATTTTGTCTATTCTATTTCCAAGATTTTGGATCTGGGAAATAGAATCTTGGATCATCTTTACCATCATTATTCTGAATTCTTTTTCAGGTAGACTGCCTATTACCTCTTCATTTGTTAGATCTGGTGGGTTTTTATCTTGCTCCTTCTCCTGCTGTGTGTTTTTCTGTCTTCTCATTTTGCTTATCTTACTGTGTTTGGGGTCTCCTTTTTGCAGGCTGCAGGTTCGTAGTTCCCGTTGTTTTTGGTGTCTGTCCCCAGTGGCTAAGGTTGGTTTAGTGGGTTGTGTAGGCTTCCTGGTGGAGGGGACTAGTGCCTGTGTTCTGGTGGATAAGGCTGGATCTTGTCTTTCTGGTGGACAGGTCCACGTCTGGTGGTGTGTTTTGGGGTGTCTGCGGACTTTTTATGAGTTTAGGCCACCTCTCTGCTAATGGGTGGCGTTGTGTTCCTGTCTTGCTAGTTGTTTGGCTTAGGGTGTCCAGCACTGTAGCTTGCTGGTCGTTGAGTGAAGCTGGGTGCTGGTGTTGAGATGGAGATCTCTGGAAGATTTTTGCCGTTTGATATTATGTGGAGCTGGGAGGTCTATTGTGGACCAGTGTCCTGAAGTTGGCTCTCCCACCTCAGAGGCACAGCACTGACTCCGGGCTCCTCAATTTGGGATGATGTGTTGTCTATTCATATATTCCACAGATGCAGGGTACATCAAGTTGATTGTGGAGCTTTAATCCGCTGCTTCTGAGGCTGCTGGGAGAGGTTTCCCTTTCTCTTCTTTGTTCTCACAGCTCCTGGGTCTCAGCTTTGGATTTGGCCCCGCCTCTGCGTGTAGGTCGCCGGAGGGCGTCTGTTCTTCGCTCAGACAGGACAGGGTTAAAGGAGCATCCTCTTCGGGGACTCTGGCTCACTCAGGCCGGGCAGGAGGGAAGGGCACGGAGTGCGGGGCGAGCCTGCAGCGGCAAAGGTCGGCGTGACGTTGCACCAGCCCGAGGTGCGCCGTGCGTTCTCCCAGGGAAGCCGCCCCTGGATCCCGGGACCCCGGCAGTGGCGGGCTGCACAGGCTCCCGGAAGGGCGGTGTGGGCAGTGACCTGCGCTCGCACACAGGCTTCTTGGCGGCGGCAGCAGCAGCCCCAGCGTCCCACGCCCGTCACTGGGCTCCGCGCTTTCAGTCGCGACTCGCGCCCGTCTGTGGAGCCCCTTTAAGCAGCGCTCTTAATCCCCTCTCCTCGCGCACCAGGAAACCAAGAGGGAAGAAAAAGTCTCTTGCCTCTTCGGCAGCTCCAGAGTTTTCCCGGACTCCCTCCCGGCTAGCTGTGGCACATTAGCCCCCTTCAGGTTGAGTTCTCGCCGCCAGCCCCAGTCCTCTCCCTGCGCTCTGACCGAAGCCCGAGCCTCAGCTTCCAGCGCTGCGCGCCCCGGCGGGCGAGCAGACAAGCCTCTCGGGCTGGTGAGTGCCGCTCGGCACTGATCCTCTGTGTGGGGATCTCTCCGCTTTGCCCTACCCAGGTATGTGGGGGGTTTCTTGCCTTTTGGGAGGTCTGGGGTCTTCTGCCAGCGTTCAGTAGGTGTTCTGTAGGAGTTGTTCCACGTGTAGCTGTATTTCTGGTGTATCCGTGGGGAGGAAGGTGATCTCCGCGTCTTACTCTTCTGCCATCTTACCTGGAAGTCTCCCTCAGTTTCTTTTTAACCTATACTTTTCATTCATTTGTTCTGGTAACATGAATTTCTTTAATGTCATTTGAGTAGCCAAGTATGAAAATAAATTCATCAAAGTAATAATTGCCCATCTCCATCCAGAGATTTATTGTTAAGGAATAAGCGTATTTAAAAAAAAAAAAAAAAAAGAACAAGCATGCTTAAAAATTAGCTAGTATTTGTCTTACCTTATTTCAAATATTGTTGAATATTGTAAAACCTATTTGAAACTTGAATTTATATTTAAAGCATATCTGTGTAGTATATAATCTAGGATTTTTATTTTTCAAAAATTAACATAAAGCCTTAGAGATTTTTCGGTTCATTAATCTGGCCTCTTATAAAAACCACACAGTGAGTTTGATATCCTCTCATTTCCTACTTAAATTACAAAAAGCTTAAGATGTTATTTAAAATAAAGGAGCTTTAGGGCTTCCCTGGTGGCGCAGTGGTTAAGAATCCGCCTTCCAGTGCAGGGCGCACGGGTTCGAGCCCTGGTCCGGGAAGATCCCACATGCTGCGGAGCAACTAAGCCCGTGCACCACAACTACTGAGCCTGTGCTCTAGAGCCTGAGAGCCACAGCTACTGAGCCACGTGCCACAACTACTGAAGCCCATGCACCTAGAGCCCATGGTCTGCAACAAGAGAAGCCACCGCAATGAGAAGCCCGTGCACCGCAAGGAAGAGTAGCCCCTGCTCGCCACAACTAGAGAAAGCCCGCGTGCAGCAATGAAGACCCAAGGCAGTCAAAAATTAATTAATTAAATCTAAAAAACCACTTATAAAAATGAATAAATAAATAAATAAATAAAATAAAGGAGCTTTAGAAATTGAAAATACAATCCAGAATAAGAAATCTGTGTTTTTTATAATGACCAAACAAGAAATTAAGTAATGGGAAGTGGGTGGAATTAAAGTGAGTTGTTCTTATGAAGTTTTGTAGAAGTTGAAAAAAAAAATTGTAGACTTTAGTGCCTATATAGTGTTGGGCTTTAGGGGACCCCATTAGAATGCCACAGCGGTACCCCAGCTCAGAGATTCAATTTATTTCTTCTTTGGTGCATTCAATGATGAGATTAAATCTCTTAATAGTTGAAAATATTTTACTGTAGAAAATCAGTATAAAATTTCAAAGTAATGCAGTGAACCAAGACTCTTGAGAAATTCAGGTTTTACTCACATTGTTGATAGTTTTATGTCTACGTGTTTTGCTTATATAGTTTATTTTCTCTATATTATAATGCCTTTCCTGTCAGTAACAGGCAGATAAGCTTGTTTGTTTTAATTTATATTCTCCACCTTGGAGCCACCATAACTATTTTTTTCTTTCTATTTCTTTCTGAGTGATTTGAAGTGTACCATGCAATTACAAGTGTACCAGTTTTCTAATAATGGGCAACTCTATAATTGTAGGAAAGTCCTCCTTGTACCAAGTGTTGTGGCTTCTGCTCTAAATTATGAGTAATGAAGGCAGATGGTGGGTGCTTTACCTTAATTTAGCATGACAGTATGTTAGAGCTGCAAACTCATCTGCCTTAAATCTGCAGCCCAACTAAATCTATACTTTTACTCTCTCTCTTCCTTTTCTTTCACTTGGACAATGTATTTTGGGGATATCGAGCATGAAAATGGGACTTTGAGGGTATCTTGAATATATGGCTTTAAAAACAGTTCATTTTATGGTGGTCCTATGAGATAGGTATAATCTTCTTCTTGTTGGAAGATAATATCTTTATGCTTCAGTTTCCTCATCTATAAAGTAGAAATGCTAATACCTACTCTGCTTTTTTCAAGTACTATTACAAAAAATCAAATGTGAAAGATCAGTGTAAAGCCCTGTATAAATATAAAACAGCAGTGTTAACATTTTTTTAACTTGAACATTAATTCTCTGAGAGACCAACAGTATTAGAGTTACAGAACACCAATGCTAAAAGGAACCGAAAATTTTTTGTAACTCTTATGTCTCCTGCATTTTCTAATTCTTTTTATACCATTCAAGTTAGGAATTAACGTTCAGGTGTGACCCCTTACCTGCAGCCTGTGATTCCATCTACTTTTTGCAGAAGACTGAGCTGACATTCACTGTAAGCATATCCTCCCTCTGTGCTCTATGACACACAATCTCTATTTACCCTCCTCCTTTTTCTTTGAATGGAGCTTTGAGTAAGCTATTCCTATCCACATAGCCGAGAATAAGTCCTATTTCCTTTTGGCCTTGTTTTGTGGATAATCATCTGCATCCATTGTGCCTTCAATCTCTTTTTTCATAAATTTCTCCTCCACCAACCAAAGCACTCAAGGCTTTCCTAGCATTTAAAGAGAGGAGAGGGCTTCCCTGGTGGCGCAGTAGTTGAGAGTCCGCCTGCCGATGCAGGGGACACGGGTTCGTGCCCCGGTCTGGGAAGATCCCACATGCCGCGGAGCGGCTGGGCCCGTGAGCCATGGCCGCTGAGCCTGTGCGTCCGGAGGCTGTGCTCCGTAACGGGAGAGGCCACAACAGTGAGAGGCCCACATACCACAAAAAACAAAAACAAAAAACAAACAAAAAAAATAGAGGAGAGAGGAGTGGAAGAGAAAGACAGAGAGAATGTGTGAAAGTGAGAGTTCAGAAGAATAATCTAGATATTCTCCAGCCACTACTTCTTGACCCAATTATTCCTTAGTCCCTTTTAAATTGGTTTCTACTCCCATAACTTCCTACAGATATTGTTCTCTGAAAAAGTCAGCCGTGATCTTTCTCCAAACCCAGTGACCTTCTCTTAGTTTATCCTTCTCTGTCTTTTTATATGACTATTCCCCTACTACTTGAAATTCTCTGCATCCTTTTTCTTCTGACTTTTCTGACCCTTTAATCTTTTGGTTGCCTCACTTTTTACCTCCTTCTGACACCCAAGTGTGAACATTGCCCCGAAGTTAGTGCTTATTAGTACACATTTTTTCAAAAATATTAATTGATATGAATTAATTTAGTCCTTTTTTTTCCTCTATAATTTACTGTTGTGAGACTCATTAACTCTTTTTTAATTTAATTTATTTATTTTTGGCTGCATTGGGTCTTCGTTGCTGTGCGTGGGCTTTCTCTAGTTGCGGCGAGCAGGGGCTACTCTTCGTTGCAGTGCGCGGGCTTCTCATTGCAGTGGTTTCTTTTGTTGCAGACCATGGGCTCTAGGTGTGTGGGCTTCAGCAGTTGTGGCTCACGGGCTCTAGAGCACAGGCTCAGTAGTTGTGGCACACGGGCTTAGTTGCTCCGTGGCACGTGGGATCTTCCCGGACCAGGGCTCGAACCCGTGTCCCCTGCACTGGCAGGTGGATTCTTAACCACTGCACCACCAGGGAAGTCCCTCATTAACTCTTGTAGCCTCAGCTAAAACATTTATCTGAATTACTTCCATGGTAACATCTCTAACCAAATCCCTACAACTATAACTTTTCTTCCCAAATTCAAACCAAATTCTTAGACCTCTTAGGAAATGCTGGTTTCCCAAACCTAATATAGCCCAAAGACATGATCTGTCATTTGGTACCAGCATGCTTTCTTTTCTCCCAGATTTGTAGACCCATAATTGTCCTTGACCCCTCCCTCATCCTATATGTGTACACAGTTACCAAATCTTAGAGATCCTGTGTATTATTTTTGATATCTCTTTCTTCTTCTCCTACCACCACCATTGTAGATCAGCTCTTCATGACCTTGCCCATAGACCATTGCCTTTGGTCATCCTCAGACACTCCCCCAACCCCAGTCCTTCTCTACAGCTGCCAGGTTAATGTCAAAGTTAACTATAATGATGCCTCATTGTCATTTGAGTTCAGTAAACTCCTCAGGCTAGCATGTCCAAACCCACCTTTCCAGTATTAACCTTCTTTGTATTCCAATCCCAGTGGACTATTTGTGGTTCTTATGCTGTATGCTTTTTTGTTTCTGTGCCTTTGTTCTTCCTTTTACGTCATTTCTCTTATTACAGAAAATATAAGCTGAGGAGAAAGTGGCCTCATATCAAGGGTAGTCCCTCCACTTCTCCTAGTTGAGAATGACTGCATGGAATGAAGGCTATTTCTGACTAGAGGGTATTACTCATGTGAATGGTGTAGGGACAGTCAAGAGGGTGAGAACCACTGTTGAATTGTTTATGTTCCGAAAGTGTTTATCATTCAGCACCGTACCCTAGCATATCCATAAGACACGAAACTGCCGTCATACATTCTGGTGTCATGTTTGTTTGTTTCTGTTATTGATTGGGAGATGTCCTTGTTTGAAGTCAGATATTGTCAGTAATGACCAAAGAAAATTATCTTTCTCTTCAGTTAAAATTATTTTGATGGGCAAGCACATTTTTCTCTGTAGATGTTCTTTTCTGAACCAAATTTAATAAATATTTTAATGTGAGTCTAATCCTTTTTATGAACTAATTATTTTGCCCTAAATGATACCTGTAACAAAATTAGTTTTAATAGTTTCGTGTTTTCAGTACTTCACATACTTCACACGGTGTTTAGGAACCTTTTTGTTTGTTTGTTTACACAGAAGAGTGGAGAAAAGAATTAGTAATACAAGCTACATTAAATCAGGAAGAGATTTATATCACTTTATCCCGTGTTTTACTGATATAATTAAGTTATATTCTGCTTGTAGTTAAAATTATGTGTTGAACAGATGGTAAAAGTTTTATTTAAAATATATTTTTTAAGTTGCCAGGGTTGTTTTTTTCTTTATTGAACCTAGGCTTCAGTGTTTTTATTACCAGCCAGTAAGTTAGAGTGCTCCCACTGACTATAGTTATTTCCACCATCACCTTGTTAGTCCCACTCTTCACACCTTAACTGTGATGGAGTAGTTCTGATTATATCTTCAGTGTCTCTGCACCAACTGCTGAAGATTTAGATAAGCCGTGATTAAGAAAATAAAAATTTTAAGTCATAATTGTAATTTATTGTGAATAATTTAATGTATTTTCCTTATAAATGCATTTTAATTACATAAACTGTGTATAAAGAATAATAATCTATCGGGGCTTCCCTGGTGGCACAGCGGTTGAGAGTCCGCCTGCCGATGCAGGGGACACGGGTTCGTGCCCCGGTCCGGGAAGATCCCACATGCCGTGGAGCGGCTGGGTCCGTGAGCCATGGCCGCTAGGCCTGCGCGTCCGGAGCCTGTGCTCCACAATGGGAGAGGCCACAACGGTGAGAGGCCCGCGTACCGCAAAAAAAAAAAAAAAAAAAAAAAGAATAATAATCTATCGATGGAAAAATCAATATATTTAATATACTTGCACCTAATAGCATTAAGAGCATTTCCATATTTGAATCAAAGATTAATATGTGTACTAGCTTTGGGAAAAATAGTACTGTCTGTATATACCTAGCAGTGTTTGAGATGCTCTCATCAGTGGTTTTTATCACACATTATAAGGATCTCACAAAACTTTGCTAGTCCCTTTTTAAGAGGTGCAAAGAAGCTGATTAAATCTTTTACATACTCCATGGAGTGGTCACAGGTCTTGTGATTAGTGTACAGATGTCAGTAAATATTAAGATACGCCTCAATAAAAAATCTACCGTGTGAAAAATTCTTGGGTATAAAGTAAATATGGGATGTGGTTTGAATAGATTGTGGATAAGAGTGAAAGGAACTATTTTCTGATTAGTTGTCTTCCCTCTTTGTGAAGTAGGAAACAAGTTTTACTTGGGTTTTTCCAAGTACTTATGATTGTTGCAATTACATAACTTCTGTGAAGATTGTAGAATATTGGTTTTTACTCTGACAATTCAAAGGCTTGCCTCTTTCAATTTATGTCTTTTCCAATTTAGTTCATATTTTAATTTCTTCAGAACAGAAATATCATTTCACTTCAATTGAGATCTTTAAATCAAAGTGAATGCCATTAAGCAAGCTTTCTTATTGAAGTAGGTATAATCTAATAGGGAAGATTTGTTTAACAGTTTAGACTTCTTTTTAACTTATATAGAAGTCTCAATTTGCTGGCAGTGTACTTTTATTTTAAAGCACAGTGTAAGTGTGAGCCTCAGATTTGTAAAATAAGATGTGTTAGATGACTTGAAAGCAAAAGAGTCATTAAATTGTCTTTGGTTGGTAATTCTAACTGAAAATATTTCATGCAAATACGTTGTCCTGTGAGGCTAGAAATAAGCCTTGAATTTTTGTTGGTTTCAAAGCATAGTGTGGGTTTGACAGTCTATACATACCGTTTATCCTGTTTTATAGTTTTAAATTTCAAACCTCTTTATAATGGTTTCCTCTTAGGAAGCATTTTAATGTTTTTTGTGTCAGATCTTTTCTGCTTGCCTTTTTTTTTTTTTTCCAATCAGCATGAAGATGAACATGTGTAATAGATTTTTTAAAATCTTTACAAGGTATATTATTACATTTTTGTTTGTATTATTTGGAGCTTAATAAGTATTTCCAGGATCTTTTATTTATGATTTAAAATGAAATATGTTAAATAGAAATCAGTTTCTTAACCCTGTGACTTTGTATTTCATTTTGGAAATGTTGATGTGTTGAGGTGTATAATCGAATACCATGGAAACAAATGGAGATTTGAGGATGATGAATTGATAACTAGGTATTTTTGTAGTGAGATTTTAAGATCAGTTACTGTTGTCCTTATAAAAGTCTAATACAGTCACTCAGCTGTTAAAAACCTAATCCTCTGTTTAAAAAAATATACAAAAACAAATTGTCTATCTTTCTGCCTGATCTCTTCTCAAGTACTAATACAATGGAAACAGTGGGTGATCTGTCAGTGTGTTTGGTTTGTCAGTGATGGTTTTGTATAAATATTGGGAGGGTAAGAAATAAAATTCACACAGTAAAATATGATTTCATCTGCCTTTTCTCTGCAGCTCCATGGCTCATGCTGCGGTGTGAAATTCTCATTTTACACACTTTGCAGGCGGAGCACATGAATTATGCATTGAGCAAGAAAAATCTCCTGCCTCAAGTCCTATATGCATTTACCCAGGTTCTGTCTCTATTACCAAGATGAATTGCAAATGGAGAAATGTTTGATGGAATAGGGCTCTTAACTTCTTTGTTTAGAATTCAGATTTTTATTTTTATAGTAGATCCTTTAAGTATGAACATGTTTTGAACTTACTGTGGATTTTTTTTAATGAAAAATGAAATATAAGAGAGGAATGCCAAACACATCACGAGGCTTTTTATAGCCTTGATTTGGAATGCAAGACTTTTTCAATTCGGTAGAAATGACCAGTATCTATTGCTAATGTTGTATTTCAGTCGCTGGTTATTTGCTTTACTCAGAAAGTCAATGAAATTCTGTCCTGTTGAGAGCCTTTTTTCTTTTTGTTTTAGGCTTCTAATAAGAGATTATGCCAATTTCACATGCAGCTCTGTCCTGTGTTGTATGTGACCTGATGTGTGTTTAATATATATTGTTACATACTCCTGGCTGTGAAGTAGAAAATAAGGTATATAGACTTGCCTCCAGCTTTAACTTTGTCTTGATTTGATAGGTTTCTTATTTTTCAGGTGGGGGGGTTACATTTCCATAAAGACAGTCATGCACCATTGTAGCTTATAGGAAGCTACACCCATTGTGCTCAGCATAGCATTTTGATAAGTCACATGGTGATAAGCTTTTTGTTATATGTTCTTTCTTCACAGGAATGTTATTCTTGTTGAGATGGCATATTCATTCTGAACCTGTTTCTGTTACTTGCAACTTTTACACTTCAGCTTCAAAACTAACATTTTTTTTTCCAATCCTAGAAATTGTTATTTATTTCAGGTATGGAGAGAGGGGCAAACATTATTTGTTTTGTTTTTAAATAACGAATGAAAATTAAAACCCACCTAGATGCTTTGGAGTTTTCAGTGGCAGAAATAAATATTTTGAAGAAGAAAATCAATGCTGATGTTTTTAGTAATGTGTATTATTGTATGATCCTTGAAAATAATTTTTCTTTATATTGGCATAAGGGAAAAAAGAAGCAGGACTTAAAATCATTTTAAAATGTTACCTGACGTATTATTTGATGTATTGCTTTTGTTCATGTATGTGCACTGTTGTAAGAGCTCTAAACCATGTAGACTTTAAATGATGGTAAAGTACATTTTGCTTTAGTGATACCTTTCTGTAGTTAGAGGAATACTCCAAAAATATTTGTAATAATTTACATTAACAATAAGATATAAACTCCTTTGGTAGATTACAAGTTATCTGAAGGCAGGGACTAATCTGTCTGTCTTGGCTGTGTTACTTCCATTGCTTAGCACAGAATCTGTTAAAAATTCTATACACATGTATTGAATGAATGAATGATTGAATAAGTGAACAAAAATGTTTTGGCAAAAAAGTTTTGGCCTTCAATTTGAGAGGTTTAATGTAAAAAAAAAAAGTACACTATATAAAGGTAAGTAACGGTGACCCAGATACATCTATTTAATACCCTAATCCTTGTTGGTCTTTAATTGTTTATACTACTACTCAGTACTGTGCCTTATTTTTTCTTTTTTCTTTTCTTTCTTTTTTTAAGGTTACGCATCTTTTCTGAATCTCTAACCGAACTGTGAATACCTCAGGCTTAGGGATCTAGTCCATGGGTATCCACATTTCAAAAATATAGTAAACTGAATAAGCAAATTTGTGGTGGAGGAAGCCCTAATTATGTGCAGAAATGGTTGAATACTTAGTCTCCCCAAAGGAAAACAGAAAAAGTAAATGAATTCTTTTCAACCCTAAAGAGCAAGAGCCTGAAAATATCATTTATAGATTTTAACGAATACCTTTGGCAAAAGAAGTCTGATGCAACCCAGTGTTGAAATATAAAGTACCTAGTACAATGCCTGTCACAAACTACATCTCAGAAAGGCTCTTCTATCACAAGCCCATTGACAATTTCAGAGCTAAGCATGTATTGTTCAAGCATTTCTTTTTCTTTAATCAACTTGTTTAAAAATTATTTTCGAGAATGTTTGTACATTTTCTACCAAAGAGCCACATTAGATTTTTATGTTAGCAAAAAGTTGTCAGATTATAAAATTTACTTTTAAATTTTCTTCTGAAGGTCTTTTATAATCTCTAAATAAAAAATATTTTAAAATAACAGTTTGCATGGTGGAGAAGAATACCATGTGCCAACTAAAATAAAAATTTTGATTCAAAAAAAACATTTCACATAACCATATAGAAGCTTAATTTGATTTTTTTTTTCCTTGGGAGACTAAGCAAATGAAAAAATGTTTGTTTTGAAATGTTAAAAACTACTTCATAGATTTTTTAACTAGAACATGCAATAAATGAAATATTTATTATTTTGTAGGAGAAAGAAAACAAAGCAAAGCAAGATAGAAATCCTCTTACCAAAGATGTTTCACTTCTAGATCTAGATGATTGTAAGTATTGAAATTTAAATTTTTTCTTCTGTGCTTAGTAATAGTATTTTTCATTTTTATAGTATCTTTCATTTACATGTCTCAAAATAAATCAAAAACTATTATGAAAGACTTATAGATGTGATTAGGCAAGAAAATTTTAAAAGTTATTTCTATTAGTATTTTTTCCCATCATTCAGTATATCAGTTTTGTATCACCTGAATAAATATAATTGGTCAAATAAAAGTGCACCAAATTCATTTTAAGATTTTTTGCTTTAGTAATTTATACTTGCTTTAGCAAGTAATTATCTGTATCTCACAAATTCTACATTTTTAAATGTTGATTGTGGAGATCAAGACGTCTAACTTAAGGAGGTAGAGAATTAGGAATGTAATTGGAAATGTAAAGGACACCACCGTCTTCTACTTGCCACACTGAGGGTGGGAACAGAAACGGGTACAAACCTTTTGGAATACAGTGTAATTTATATGTATCAATATTTTAACTGCAAAAAATCTTTGTCCCAGCAAATTTACTTCTAAGAACTTAGAATCCTACAAATATGCCCACCCAGTATGCAAAGATGTATATTCAGCTCCCTTTAAATTCTCCTGCATTGTGAGAAAGAGATAGAACTAACATTGTTGGTAGGTAGATTTTGCATTAGAGGAAGAGTAACAACACATGAGATTTCTGAATATTAAACTGCTGTCATTTTGCAATATAGTTTTCCTATGCTAGAGGTGAGTTATGTATTTATGTCTTACTCTGTCATAGAGCTGTTCTATTTATATTGTTTACGTGGCCTATTTCCAATAGTCATGGCAAATTCCTACTGTAGAGAAATTAAAATATATAATACTGAGAAATACTTAACAAAGAAATTAAAGATAAAATTGGAGCCAAATTTGAATAATTTTAAACCTGTTGGCAAAGATGTTAAAATTTACATCATTTCTCACCTCTTGGCTAAGATTTTTTAAGTAAAGTCCAGTATTGTTAAGGTTTGGAGAAGCAGGCGCCCTAACATTTGTTTTTCATAGGCATATAAATAGGTGCAGTTTTTTGAAGTCATTTGAGCAATATCTATCAAAACTTAAATTCCACACAGCTTTTGACCTAGCATTTCTTTTCTAGGAATTTATACTATAGATAAACTAGCAAAATCAGATCTTCCATCCTTGTTTTAGACTCTTTAACTTAATGGCTTAATTTTACACTTAAAGTCCATATTCCTAGGTTTCTAAGACCTTAGGTGATCTGACTCCTGCCTGCCTCTTACCCATACTGTTCCTCTGCATTTCTGAAATATGCTAGGCTCATTCTTGCCAAGGGCCTTTGTTCTGCTGTTTCCCCTGCTAAGAACACTTCTTCCAGATCTTCTGATGGCAAGCTGCTTCTTATCTTTCAAATCTCAGCTCAAAAGTCACGTTCTCTTACACACTTCACAAGTCACTCTTGATTGTCTTCGTGGCATTTTTCACTATATGAAATTATCTTAATTATTTGTATTACTTGTTTATTGTCTGTCTTGCTCACTGTTATTCCTAGTACCTAGAACAACACCTGGCAGATAGTGGGTACCCAGTAAGTATTTGTTGAATTAATAAAGTATGCAAAGGTATCTATAGAAATTTCATTGCAGCATTATTTTTACAGCAGCATCCTGAAAATAAACGAAATGTCTACCAGTAGTCTAATACAACCATTAAGAAAAGTGAGACAAATCTTTATATGCTAGTTATGTTATTATATGTATGAAACATTATAAGTTAAAAATAAGACACATGTAGAGTATGACTCCACTTATGTTAAAAAGGAGGAAAAGAGGAACTGTATCCTGCACACAAACACAAATATGATTGTACATCATATATTTCTGGAAGGCTACAGAAGAAACACTTAGCAGTGTTAGCTCAGGCCTCTTTGGGATATAAGACTAAATCAGAGACAGAGAAGAGAAAAATACTTTTACTTTGTATCTTTCTGTGACAATGAATATTTTACATTTATATGTGAAGTTGGTAAGTTTTAAATTGTAAAATAACAACAGTCAGTCATATTTAAAATGGAATCAAGAGGAAAGGTTACAAGGTACTAGAGTGCACCAGTTCCTTTTCTCCTTTAATTTTTTTTTTTGTTTTTTTTTTTTGCGGTATGCGGGCCTCTCACTGTTGTGGCCTCCCCCGTTGCGGAGCACAGGCTCCGGACGCGCAGGCTCCGGACGCGCAGGCTCAGCGGCCATGGCTCACGGGCCCAGCCGCTCCGCGGCATATGGGATCCTCCCAGACCGGGGCACGAACCCGTATCCCCTGCATCGGCAGGCGGACTCTTAACCACTTGCGCCACCAGGGAGGCCCTCTCCTTAAATTTGACGCTGGATTTCCTGACAGCTAAGGAAAAAAGAGAAAATTGTAAAATGATACAATTTTTATTATTTGATTCTTTTTAAAGCTTTTTTTAAATATATAGAAACAAAGTTTTCTTAAATATTAAGTTTTAAGAATTTAAATGTAAGATTTTCATTTTAAGGGAAATTTCATCCTAACTTATATTTAACTCAACTTAGGGTATGTTTCTGTTTGATTTTAATACCCGAGAACTATATATTTTAAAATCTTTTGTAATCTTGCATTTGTCAGAAATGACACTTGAAACTTTTCTTTTTTTGGTCAATTGAGCAAGTGTTTGTGGATTGTCTGATAAGTGCAAGGTACTTTGCTAGGTGCTAGTACAGACGAATAGAATTTAGTCATACTCTTCCAGAGACTAGAATCTAGTCAGAGACATAGATACCTGAGCTAGTAGCTATTATGTAAGAGAGATAATAGAGGTGCAAAGTATGGTTAAAATATGAGGAAAGAGACAAAAACCAATTAACAAGCTAAAAGGCCTTCTGGAAGAAGCTTAAAGATAAAAATAAGTGGAGTGTTGTGGGAGAAAAGAATTATTGATGATGGTTCCTAAAACACTGGCTCCATTATGTGCTACTTACTAGCCTACAATAGTTCTCCATTGTCCGTGGCAAGCAGTTTGTTGATCAAAACTAAGAAGTCACTATCCAGCGGCTTGAGTTCTCTGCTGTGAGAATTAGATTAATTTTGAAGGAGGGGCAGACACACGTCTTACATTTTATCTAGTCGTAATCCACAGAGATGTTTTGTTCAGTACACACTGCATACCAGGAGAACTGCAAGTCCTCAATTTATCTATGTCTTCATTCAGAAAACGTTTATTGAACACTTGCTGTGATCTAGGTAATCTGCTATATACTAGAGATTCTAAATGGACGTAACATTGTCCCTCCCCACGGAACTCTCCAGGTGTCATGGGAGAAACAGATAAGTCAGCCCTTAGATTACCACATTATAAATGAAATGAGAAAGAGATATGCACAGAATGCTGTTAGGTATTGGGGTACCTAACCCACCTGGCTGTAGCAGGATGTAACGGTGGAGCTGAGTATAAGTAAGAATTAGTCAAGCAGTTGGAGGCAAGAGAAGGGAGTGAGGAGAAAAAAGACATGGAGGAGGGAAAAAGCTTGCTACTACCTGAAATAATCATCATCTCTCTCTAAGGAGGCAGTATAGTTAGCAACCCTGGCAATAAATTGGCTCTACTATAAAACAGTTCTTTGATTTTAAATAAGTAACTTGATATTTCCTTGCTGCATCTGTTGAGGGGGTGTTTTCAGAAGCACAGGCATTAGTCCTGGCCTGGCCTTTAATCAGTTAAGTGAGTTAATTTGTCTCATTTTATTCATTTGTAAAATGAAAAAAGAATGGCTGAAAAGTTTCTACAGTTCCTTTAGATTTTGAAATTATATGACTGTTTCATGGGGTCAGTTGATAATACATTAGAAAATATTTTTAGTAGAATATACGGCCTAACAGTAGATAGGCTTAGTGACAGAAATACACTTTATTTTTTCCAGACATAGTTTATATTTCTGAAAATTAAAATATCTTTTAGTACCTCATACCATGTGGTTGGTCTCAGTTGGATAAAGCAGCCATCATATTCTGGCATCCTTTTATAGGAAATATAAACCTATGTAATTACACTATTAATACAACTAACTGAAGTCTTTTTAAAATTTTATCAGCCAACAATAATCATGCCACAAATAAGTCTTATGATCTGTGATGTCATACTGTTGAATAAACTGTAGTACAGGCAGTAGAGTGGAGTGGCTAAGAGGACAGTGGAGCTAGATTGAGTTTGAATCCTGTTTCTGTTATTTACTAGCTGTGTGACCTTGGGCAAGTTACTTAATCTCTCTGTGCTTTAGTTGCTTTATCTATAAAATTGGGATAATAGTAATACTTATTAGGAATATTAAGAAGATTAAATGAGTTGATAAATGTAAAAGTACTTAAAACTGTGCTTGGCACATGATGAACATTATATTGATACAAGAGTTAGCTGTGGGGCTTCCCTGGTGGCGCAGTGGTTGAGAGTCCGCCTGCCGATGCAGGGGACACGGGTTTGTGCCCCGATCCCGGAGGATCCCACGTGCCGCGGAGCGGCTGGGCCCGCGAGCCATGGCCGCGGAGCCTGTGTGTCCGGAGCCTGTGCTCCGCAACGGGAGAGGCCACAGCAATGAGAGGCCCGGGTACAGCAAAAAAAAAAAAAGGAGTTAGCTGTGATGGAGATGATGATGACACCACAGCAGCAAATTACATTTAAAAAGTTAAATAACTTCATATTAAACCATTATATATTTTAATGGTTATATATTGTATATATATATATAACCATTATAATGGTTATATATAGTATATATATATATATAACCATTATAATGGTTTTATATATATATACTATATATAACCATTATATATTAAAATGGTTATATATATAACCATTATATATTAAAAGTTTTACTGAGATTTTTTTTTTTTTTTTGCTGTACGCGGGCCTCTCACTGTTGTGGCCTCTCCCGCTGCGGAGCACAGGCTCCGGGCATGCAGGCTTAGCGGCCATGGCTCATGGGCCCAGCCATTCCGCGGCATGTGGGATCCTCCTGGACCGGGGCACAAACCCATGTCCCCTGCATCGGCAGGCGGACTCTCAACCACTGTGCCACCAGGGAAGCCCTTACTGAGATTTTAAAGCATAACTTTGATCAGAAGAACAATTGTATAATTACTTTATTAAATATACTTTAGTAAAGAAAGTGTTTTGTAGAAAGTTTTAAAAAGAAAAGAAAATGAGTCACCATTCTGACAGATCAGCTCAGATTCTTTTCATGGACAAATCCCTTTCCCTCCAGACTGGATTGTACTGAGGTACTGTTTCATTATTTGCTTCTTTCTCTTTTTATCGTGCACATTCCTTTCCTTGTCATAAATATTCTTTAACAACTTCATTTTTAATGACTACATGGTTATCCTTTATGTTGTTGTAATAAATTCTATTTAACAAGTTTACTGTTGTTGGAAATTAAACTATTGTTTAATTAACTACTATTGTTTCCATTTTTTACTGTCATAATCAGTGAACAACACACATCTTCATAAGTGTATTATTGCATTATCTCCATGACTCTATTCTTAAGATAAATTCCCAGGAGTAGAATTGCCAGGAAAAAGGCTTTGAAGAATTCTGCTGTCTAAAATTGCCTTCCACAAAGTTGGTACCAACTAACACAGTAGTAATATGAGAGTGCCAGATTCCTTTTACCCTTACCAGTCTGGATTTTGTATTTAAAAATTGCCTTTGGGCTTCCCTGGTGGTGCAGTGGTTGAGAGTCTGCCTGCCGATGCAGGGGACACGGGTTCGTGCCCTGGTCCGGGAAGATCCCATATGCCACGGAGCGGCTGGACCTGTGAGCCATGGCCGCTGAGCCTGCGCGTCCGGAGCCTGTGCTCCACAACGGGAGAGGCCACAGCAGTGAGAGGCCCGCATACCACAAAAAAAAAAAAAAAAAAAAAAAAAAAAAATGCCTTTGCCATTTTGATAGGTGGAAATGTTATCTGATTTTAATTTGTATGCCATATTATTAAAAAAAAACAAAACTACATAGAGTCATTTTGTTTCTTACATGTTAAGTTGCCACAGTCAACTGGCTGCAGAATCCAATTTAGGATAAACCTTCAGTGCCAGCTTTCATCTTGCCAGACCTGTTAACAGATGTGTAATCATTTGTTTAATGCCAGGGTTTCTGCCTTCTGAAATGATACTAAAAGTTTGTCTTTTTTTTTTTTAAGTGTCAAGCTTACCTTTGGTGTGAATTTTTCTTCTCTTGTCTTTTTCTTCTCTATGTCTTTAGCCAAGCTAGAGTTGAAATCAGAGGCTATTTCTTACTCAATTTTTATTCCTTATATGATCATCTAATATTTTGGATGGATGGATAGACAAACAAATGAACAAACATGCACTTAGAACCCACCAGAAAAGTTACATGTTGAATGGAAAGGCAACACATTTTGATTCAATTAGAAGAACCAATCTCTAGTCCTATAGTGGTTCTGCCGTTCACTTGTTTTATGATCTTGCAAGTCTTAATCTTCCTGTGCCTCACTTTACAATGTCTTTATATAAATGCCCTTTCTGCCTGCTCACCGCCATTATCTTACTTCAGTCCTTGTCACATCATGCCTAAACTATTGTAAATTCCTCCTCACTGCCAGCCCGAGTGCTCTTTCCAGTTCTTCGGCCTGTCTCTTACACTGGCCTCTGACTAATCATCCTGCAGTACCATATGTCATATCATTCCTCCTCTTGGTAGATTTTTAACAGTTCTTCTTGGTGTATAGGATAAATCCAACCCCCTTAGCTTTACAATTTCCCACCTCTCAGCCTTTGTTTACATGATCTCATTCAGTAACTAACCAGCTTCAGTAAGTAACCAGCTTCTTCCTTTCCTCTTATTTGAATGCTACCCTTACTTAAAAACTGGGCTTCATTCCCTCCTACTCACCAAGCCTTCTCTTACCACCCTATCCCCATTGATTCTTTTTTTCTTTCCGATTCCCTATGGCACTTGCTAATTGTTAGTGGTTTTCAACATATGTCTAAGGAGACCTGGGCATTTGTAGCAGTGCTTCACACTAAGGGCACACTCCTTTAGGAGTGCAAGGGAGCAACCAACCAATGGCTCCACTCCCTCCTCCACCCAGTCTCCACTCTGCTTTTTTTATTGTGTATGTTGAGGTTTTATTTACGATTTCCTTTGAAATTTTTCTTCTTTTGGCAGTATCACTTATGGACTGTATTTTTTTTTTCTTCAAGCATGAGTATCTTTTTTTCTCAGTTAGGTTTTAAGTCACTTGAAGACAAGTACTGTGTCTTGAACTTCTTTGTCTCTCCCTTGCTCTCTTGTTCAAGAAATATTTATTGCTAACTTTATGAATTAACATTTGTTCTGCCTAGCTTATAAGATATTGTGAGACTAAAGTGAGAAAAAGCTGCTTTGAAAAGTGATGTCATGTGAAGTAAACATTACTTCCTTTATAGTATTGTTTTAGCATGAGAACTTGTTGGAAGCTAAAACTTTTTCTACATTTGAATTTTATTTCATTCAACAAACAGTTGAGCAATTACTAAGCACTAAAAATTAATGTGTCAAAGTCTGCTCACACAGACCAGTAGAAATGAAAGACACAAATTTGTATTACAAGAGAAGTATGGTTGTAGAAGTGTGTCCAAGTATGTCTGTGGAACAAATGAGGCACATATAAGCTGTGCTTAAGTGAGTCAGGCTGTGCTTTCCCTCTAAGTGGTATCTTACTGGGTAGAGGTTGCAAGGTGAGCAAGGCAAAGACGTACCTTCTAGGCAGAGAGAATACGATATACAAGGTTCAAAGACATGAAACAAGATCTTGGGAACTCTTATTTGGTAGAACTAGAACATAGGAGTGGCTGATGAAATTGGAGATGAAATTGGCTAGACCTGCCCAGTATGGTGGCCACTGGCCGCATGTAGCTATTTAAATTAATTAAAACTTTAAGTGCAGTTCTTTGGTCATACTAACCACATTTCAAGAGCACATTCGGTATGTGCGCTAGTGGCCATCATGTTGGTCATACAGCCACAGGACATTTCCATCATCACAGAAAGTTCTATTGGACAGTGCTGAGCTAGATCATAGAGGACCTTGCGCATTTAATTAAGGAGTTGGACTTTTATCTTGTAGGCAGTTGTGAGCCTTTGAAGAGTCTTAAGCAAGGGAGTAACGTGATCAGATTTGCATTTACAAAAGATTTTCTAATTTTTTTTAGAATCAAACATTTCTATCTAGCACATAGCTTTTGCTGACAAAGTATAATTAGAAGGGAATTAGGTAGTCTGGGCCCCTTGTAATTATTATAGTGGAGAATAAAATAGAGAAAGGATTCAATAAGCACCCTTTTAAAACTTATAACTCAACTGGAGAACTCTCTTGAATGCTATAGTTATTTTTACATTAGTCTGAAAAAATGTTTCTTTACCTTCCTCTTTTAGTGAAGTTACTGGGTGATTAATGTTAGTGATAATGTTAGGTGATAAAAATTTTCAAAAACTATTACTCAAGATATTTATATTCTTATTTTGTTATAGGATTTGCCATTATGTTTTGAAAGCTAAGACTAACTGCCATGACTTGATAATAACTTGACTAAATCAAGATGTTAAATAGAATTGTCATAGATTTATTAATCAAAGTAATTTAATTAGATTTACTAGCAAAATAAAAATGTTGCTTTTAGTAATATGAATTAAATTTTCATGCACATTTGCTAATTTAAGCCTTTTCTTATAGTTAACCCAGTGTCCACTCCAGTTGCACTTCCCACCTCAGCTCTTTCTCCAAGCTTGATAGCTGATCTTGAAGGTTTAAACTTGTCAGCTTCTTCATCAGTCATCAGTGTAAGTAATTTTCAAAATACATTAGCTCAGTTTTCAAGTGATGCCATTGCATCTTTTTTATTAAAATGCAAATAATTGAAGTAGATTCTTAGTCTCCAACAGTTCTTCCTCTAACAAGTCTGTTTCAAATCTGGCCTTTTAATTTTGTGAACATCTTTTAATCTTTTTAAAAAAATTTTTATTAGAGTTAGTTCATTTAAATGTTGTGTTAGTTTCAGGTGTACAGCGAAGTGAATCAGTTACACATATATCCTTTAATGTGCTCTATCCAAACCATTATCATTTCAATTTACTTCTCCTTGTTATCCACATTTACTTATCATGTGTACACTTTTCTCTGGTACTGTTATATATCTCTAACATACAAGGGTTCTTTTCCACAATGAATTAGTTTATATACATAGATTCTGCCATAAAAATTGTCTACATTAACAGACTTTCATTCCCATAATCATTCTATTCCTACAACACTGTTCTTTTATCATAGGCTACTAAAAATACCTGACTGTTTTCATTTAAAAATTCAATATTGTATTTCTCTTTACATTATCTTTATACATTTATTTACATGCCTTGGTGTCTCTAAAAAAATTCTTTAATGTTATTTATGGGGTATGACTTGGAATGAGTCAAGAGGTTTGCCTATCTCAAAATAATGCCAAAACCATCAGCCTGTCATCGTATCTGAAACTGTAATAATAATCTTTTTTGTGTTAGCATGATATATCCACTAACCTTTCACTCTAAATCAAGCATTTGCCTAAGATGCATAATCTTTCGATATGCTTGACCTCCTATTAATTTGATGTCGGAAATCTGACAAACTAAGAGATAGAACAATAAGTTCTGATGGGCACACAGGTAGCTTGAATAGATCTGGTGTATCAGTGCTTCCCAGGACTGGTAGGGCATTGCAGGGTACATGATTGGTGATCTGAGCTGCCTGGGAGCATAGAGCTGCTTCTGCCAGAGGTAAGAAAGAAAAGTACCTAATTCTTGCACAGTGTTACAAAAAATTCCCCCTTCAAAGCAAATGTGATATCAGGGCTGTGCAACGAAATACTCAAAAGAGCTACGTGCATTTCTCTTCAACTTTGGTCAGCTCAGTTAGAAGTATAGGCAAAAACTCTTAAGCTTATAATGTTTTTCAATTGTAGAATGTGATTATCTCTTGACTGCTCAGAGATGAGTATGAACAGTATTTGGGATTTTAGTTTGTCCTTCTTGTTGCTAAAAGGAAAAGACACATTGGAAGAGATGGGGGAAAACAGTTAAGTCTTTCATTTATTTAAGTAATAAATATTTATTGAGCATTTGTAGTAGGCTGTAAAGAGAAAGTGGTAATCAAAAAATCTATAGTGGGGCTTCCCTGGTGGCGCAGTGGTTGGGAGTCCGCCTGCCGATGCAGGGGACGCGGGTTCGGGCCCCGGTCCCGGGGGATCCTGCATGCCGTGGAGTGGCTGGGCCCGTGAGCCATGGCTGCTGGGCCTGCGCGTCCGGAACCTGTGCTCCGCAATGGGAGGGGCCGCAGCAGTGGGAGGCCCGCGTACCGCAAAAAAAAAATCTATAGTGAAGTGTAGTTAGTCTTTGAGGGGAAAGGAGGCCTCTAAAAACTTGGGAGACAATAAGGTCTGAATAACTTGGGTTTGATATCAGATGACCAGGATGCAGATCCCTGCTTTGCCACTTACTAGCTTTGTGACCTTGGGCAAATCGGTAAGTAACTTTTCTGCACCTCAGTTTCCTATGAATATAATATCTACCTCACAGGATTCTTGCGAGATTAATGAGATAATAAATGTGAAGCTCTTAACAGTGACTGGCACGTTGTCATCACTCAATAAACATTAGCTAATATTTTTGGAAGTGATATGATATGTGATAATGGACCCTGAGTAGACTCTTATAGTTTATTAGCTATAAGAAGAATACAGTTGAGATTAGAAAAGCTTGTAGTAAGTTTTCATTCATCACAGTAATTGAAGGATTCACCTGTTTATCCTAAAGAAAACATTTATTGGGATGGTCTCTTCAAAGGAAAAGAAAAGCACTCTATCCAAAGAGTATGCAAAAAAAGAACTGCCAGGGACTTCCCTGGTGGCACAGTGGTTAAGAATCTGCCTGCCAATGCAGGCGACATGGGTTCGAGCCCTGGTCCGGGAAGATCCCACATGCCGCGGAGCAACTAAGCCTGTGCGCCACAACTACTGAGCCTGTGCTCTAGAGCCCATGAGCCACAACTACTGAGCCCACATGCCATAACTACTGAAGCCTGTGCGCCTAGAGCCCATGCTCCGCAGCAAGACAAGCCACCTCAATGAGAAGCCCACGCACCACAACGAAGAGTAGCCCCTGCTCGCCACAACTAGAGAAAGCCTGCACGCAGCAGCGAAGACCCAATGCAGCCAAAAATAAATAAACAAAAATAAATAAATAAATTTATTAAAAAAGAACTGCCAAGTGAAGAGAATCACAACATTCATCCCCAAAAGCTAACAAAATGATCAAACAAGTAGTAGTAATAAGAATGGCAACCAGAACTTCACCAGCAACAGTCAAATAAGGGAACAGTTAGAACTTTAAACAAAGAAAAAAGTGGAACTTTGAAAAGGAGAACCTGTAGAGATAAATTGAATATTCTGGTGCAGAATGTCATGACTCCTGATCTCACCTCCACCTCTCAAAATGATAACTTTAAAAAGACGAATCAGCCAAATTGTAAGTTTTCTCATTATGTGTACAAATTTAGAAAGAAGTAGACTAAAGACATCAGAGGATATAAAGAAAAGTCCTCAAAAATTAAAACCCCCAATAATGGTAGGGGACCTCAACAAATATAGGGGTCTTTTGGATCCTAAAATGAAATTTAGGATCCAAAGATGAGTACATCCACAATTTAAAAATCAACATGTTGCCCTAATTCAATAGAAAGAAGAAATAAAAGTAATTTATAATAAATAGTACATTGATATATAAATGCTTGACCATGACTACATTATAAATGTAGTGAAGTAGTTAAATGACGCTGGTGGCTATAAATGCAAATTGATAGAGGTGTATTATTAGCAACTCAAATACCATGGGTCGTGGTATAACATAATTTTCCAAAACATCAAACAGTTTTTCTGGTAGTTATTCCTGGAACATTGAGTACATTAAAACCTTGCAATGACCCACCCCACCCCCCAAAAAAACTACTTTGTACTGGTATGAAAAGTGTTCTAGGACCAGGTGAACAGGTTTTCACCTCATGAATGTCCAACCAGACGTTTGAAAGTTGTGAGGAACGTGGTATAATTTTTATTGGATGAATTTGCCCTGTTCATTGCAGAGCATCTAGCATCCCTGGCTTTCACCCATTAAAGCTGGTAGCATCCTTTACTGTCCCTTCCCCCAGTCATGTGCCAACTGCAAAGCAGTTTAATATAGCAATTAAAAGCACAGGCTCTTGAGCCAGACAGCCTGTGTTCAAATCAGAGCTCTGCCACTTTACAAAATGAGAGACCTTGGGTGGGTCATTTTACTTTTTGGTGCCTCGGATTTTTTCATCTGTAAAATAAAAATAATAATGCTACCTATCTCACAGAATTGTTGTTAGCATTAAATGAGTCAACATATATGAAATGCTTATAACAGTACCTGATACATGTTAAACACTAAGTATTTCCTGATATTATTTTTTATTACATTATTATTACAGCTTTGAAAAGGAAAGAAAGTATGACTCAAGAAAATTGTGTTATTTTTCTCTGTAAAGGGTACACATAGATATTCTCAAACAGGAAAATAACTGTCAGTCCTTCTTTAAAGAAAAAAAGGGAGTTGGGGATACTGCTTTACCAGTTAAAGGATGAGTCAAAATAAGAGAGTCAGTATCAATGGGAATTATGGTCACAGACTTAAGGGTAAATGATAAAATAGTATAAGAAACCAAAACTACTAGTATAGCTGAGGAGAGGAAAGGATGCATGTTAATCATTTCATTTTTCATAGTAGGAAATTAATCAGTAATATGCAAAATTGAAACAACTTTTGTTTTTGTTTTTTAATGAGCCTCAAAGCTCTTAATAGTTTGTATATTCTCAGAGAACATTTATCTGAAGTTTTGTAGGGTTTTTTTGAGATTTATTTTAGCTTTTTTTCAATTAAAGTAAAGTATCCCATTCTACAGGATAATTTGTTTCTCTGTGCACCTGTCTATTCATCCATACTTACAGAGATATTAACCATGGTTAACAGTATTTTTTGGTGATAGGATTTTTGGATGATTTGTTGCTTTCTTTTTTGTACTTTTTGTACTTTTCTATAATGTTTAAGTGTTTTAAACTAAATACTAATTAACTTTTTAAAGTAAAGTTATTACTGTAAAAATAAGCAGAAATACAGAACAGGCAAAATTAAGTTATGGTATTAGATGTCAGAATAGTGATGACCTTCAGGAGAGTTAATGATTGAAAAGGATCACAGAGGAACTTCTGGTGTGCTGATAATGTTCTGATTTTGATCTAGATGCTGGTACATGGGTATATTCAGTTTATGAAAAAAATCTTTGAGCTTCACCCTTAACATGTTTATTTTTCTGTATGTATATTATACTTCAATAAGACTTTTTTTCAGTGGATAAAATATACAACACTCGTAAAAGAGGAAATATAGATAACAGGTACATGAAAATATTCAGTAGTGGTAATGAACAAATGCAAATTTAAAGAACCAGTTTGCCTGTGACATTGGCAAAAATTATAAAAACCGTTGTCCATTGTTGGTGAGGGATGCAATGAAACAGGCATTATATACACTGCTCCACTGATGACAGTCTAAATTAGGACGTCATTCTGGATGGCAATTTGGCCATCTATATATAGAGTCATCAAAATATACATACTGTTTGACCCAGTAATCTCACGTCTAGATTTTTCTTCTAAGGAAATAATTAGAAATACAAAGATTTATGTGCATAGTTGTTTATAACCACAGTGTCTAGTGATAGGAGAATGATGGTTACATCAAGTATGGCAGAGTCAAACTAAAGAATGTTGTATAATCTTTAAGATGTTTTTATTAAATCTTTGAATGAGGTGGGGAAATGTGGTATAAAATTAAGTGGCGAAACAGAATCCAAAATATTATTTATTTTATCTCAATTTTATAAAATTGTATACTCACACTGTGTTTTTAAAATGTAAGGAAAATGAAAGAATAGAAGGAAATGTGTTATACTGTTAACAGAGGTTTTCTGAGTGATGAGATTATGGATGATTTATATTCTTCTTTATATTTTTCAATATTTTCCAGAGTTTCTCTAGTCAAGGTGTAATATATATTTTATCCAAAAAGCAGCCATTTTTTAATAGACAGGGTAAGCATGTATATGAATGAGTAGGATTCCTTTTTATTGACATCTAATGTTTAATGTCTGTCTTTCTGAATCAATACTACTAATTATATTGAGCAAGTCATTTGGTTTTCTCAACTCTAAAATGATGGCAAGGTAGAGCTCCATGTTTCCTTTTAACTCTAATATTCTGTGAATCTATGGAATTTTGAAGCAGTGAAATTAGTTATGCCAGGATGATTTGAACGTTCATGAAAATAAATAGATGAAACATTTTTTAGCTTATGTTACGACTTTTGTTTCATAGATGATTTTTATTTATTTCAGTGAGTTATTAAGTTTATTTTCTTTATGTGTTTGGTACAATATGGGTAGGTTTTATTTTTTGAAATTACCAAAATATTTACAGAGGAATCCATAAAACAGTTCCTTTTTCACACTAAATATTTTTCAAATGAAAAATTTCACTATTCGTTTTTACCCTTTGAATTGTATATTCAGAACACAGAGATTTTTAAAGCATAATTTCTAGTAAATATTATAATCATTGTAAGGAAAGGCCTTATTTTTTCAAACTGTATGATACAGGTGACGTATAAACACAATATTTATTTCAGTCTTCCATGAGACTAATTGGCAATTGGCCTAGAGATGGCCAGAAATAAACATTTTAGTTCTTGCTATAGTGTTTCAGTGAACAAAATGAATTTTTAATGAATTACTAGTGGATTTTTTTTACTAGATTATTGTTAGGCTAAGAGTTTCTAAATTGTTACATATCAAACCCCAGGAACTCAGAAATAGCAATCCTCAGAATATTAGCCTTCTGGAGAGGATGAGAAAAGAAAGGGAGGGAGAAAATATGCATATAAAAGTAAATGTGAAATAAGAATAAATTGTTCACCTCTATTATTAGAAATGTTGGAGTACTGGAGAAACAGTTGTTTAATGTGACTAAAGTATAGCACATATAGGTTGGAATAACCAAGTCTGATGCTGGAGAAGTATGTTGGTGACATACTGTCATGAGAAAATTATAGTAATGATTTCTTTTTCATGTCTTGGTACATATAGAAAAGTGGTAATACCTGTAGTGTGCTCTGGGGTAAACCGAGATGCTGCAGGAGATGGAAGGCACCCACCCCAGGAGCTCCAGTCACCACAGGTGCCACCTGACTTTTCTGAGGTTAATGGCAGAGGCAGTAGCACAGCATACCTCTAACCCGTCTGTGGTACATTCGTGAGGAAGCACTGACTTAGCTGCCATAGTATAACCAATTTGATCCTCATGGATCACAGTCCCTAAGTGGAATTTAACTTAGGAGGCTGCAGGAAGGTTCATTAAGAAAAGCAGTCTTTATAGAGTACAGTGGTAATATATTGAGGAGTAACAAGTAATCCCAAGAACAGTCCATGAAAGAGACACCAGAGTTGCAAAAAGGAAACCCCAATTTAATACACTATGCTACTTGGAGGTAGCCAAACTTGATATTAGGGCAGAGTCCTCCAGACTGATAAATCTGTCCAAGACTACTGAGGCCAACTGCAAGTTTAAGGGTTTCCTAGAACCACCCTCAAGTATGATAATTCACTAGATCAATCACAGAACTCAGGAAAGCACTATACGTAGGATTACAGTTTTATTATCGCAGTAGGGCACAAATTAGAATCAACCAAAGGAAGAGACGGATGGAGGAGATTCTGGTTGGGTTTCAAACTCAAAGCTTCGGGGTTACCCTCCTTGCGTCAATCAAAGTTGGTTGTATATACAGGAGTACTGCCAACCAGGGAAGCTCACCAAGCTTAGAGTTTTTATTGAGGCTTTACTAAATAGGCACTGTTGACTGAATTGTTGCCTCATGGTTGAACTCACCCTCCCACCCTCCCCTCCAGGTCAGGCTGATATCAGGGGCCCAGAGCCCCAACGCTCTAATCATACGGTGGGTCTTTCTGGTGTGGCCAGCTTCCATCTTGAGTTACCTGCTTAGCAAAGCTATCTAGGGGCCCCCTAGGAATCACTGTTGGCATAAACTATCAAGTATAGTCCCCTAGGGGCCCACCATGAATAATAAAAGCACTCCCATTACTCAGGAGATTCCAAGGCTTTAGAGTTTACTTCTCAAGAGCCAGAACAAAGTCCAGATCTCTCTTTAAGTGAGACCAGATTCTTTACTACACATATGCCAATTAAGTGTTTTATTCATTCAACAAGTGTTTATTCAGGCCAGAATATGAGGAGGTGCCAAAGATATAGTTGTGTACAAGATGGGCTAGGTTCCTGCCCTCAGGGAGTTTCCAGGTGAGTAAGAACAAAAGAAAAAAGAAAAATTGATTCAAAAGTGTGTAACTACAGTATACTAAGTACTTTCATTTTGTAACATAGTTTTGCCCTTTGGGTATTTCTGTAGATACAAGTTGTCATTATTTCTCTGACTTCTTACATAAACACTATTATTTTATATTGGCTAAACTCCACAGTCCCTCTATACAATAGTAGCTTAAGATCTAGCAGGAGTTAACTTTTGACATTGAACACAGTTTAGAATTTAGATATCTGAACTACTTTTCCTCTAACAAGAAGTAAAAGGATAATTTTGAGTACATGCTGTTCACCTTCTGCTTTCCTTGAATTGGCGCTGTGGAGCATCACTCCATCACTTAATGAAGAAATAAAGCCTCACAATGTCACAGTAAAGACGGTAGCAACAGCAGCATTAAACTGAGGTCTGTGCATGTTATTATGGGTAGCCAGCATGGAATTTTCCTGTGACCAGCGAAAAGATGACACTGTCAGTAAGACCAAAAAGCCACTTAACTAAGGCCCCTCAGCCCCTTCAAGGATTTACAGGCTGAAGGTAAGAAGAAGGAAACCCATATGTAATGCCCTTAGGCAGGCAGAGTGAGGCAAGGTAGAGGCATTTTTTTATACACAAGCCAATTTCACCATCTGATTAGTTCTATGAAGCTTCTTTAAGGATTATAGAAAAATAGCTGGAAAGTAGGCTTATAACTTTTGCTATTGATAAAGATTGGCAACTACTGAAGTTACAACTATCCATGATTAGGAATGAGATCATGACCCAGTTTGTATTATAGGAAATTAATTGGAAAATCAAGAGTACCTATCAGACCTGCTTTTGGCACAGAGGTTACTTTGTCAGTTTTAAAACAATATGAAGAAAAACAAACCATGATTCATGATGCAGAACCTGATTTTCTCAGTTTGAAACTTACCAGCATTTGGAATTATTAGGATAATTGCACATCATAGTGATGGACAGTTGTAATCGAATTTGATTTCCATTTCTCCGAAGTGGACTTTTAGGTAGGTCTTTCTCTTTTTTAAAATTGATCTAGGCTAGGGCATTTTAGTTTTGTTTTCCAGTCTGCTTGTCTTCTACTGCCAGAGTGCCAGCTTTCTTCTAGTTTGTCTACAAGGACAGATTGCTTTGAGAGAGTTTTTGTTGAATACAAGTGTTTTACTAAGTCATGTATCAGACATTTCTTGAATGTGTAGTCTCATTCCCAAAACAAATGATAATATGTCTGTGATAAAGATTGTTTTCTAATATGGTGGAAGAACTATATATTTTTAAATATATATATATATTTTTACACTTTAAAAACTTAAGGTGTATTTAAGCCTCAGGCTAAGAGACAAGTCCAGCTAAGATCAAATTTCCTTGACTTTAGAGGAGGAAGAAATTATAAGTTAAAATTAAAAATAATTTTGTCATTTTAAATTTGGGAAAAATCCTTTATTTGTTCTGATGAAAATGTCAGTAGTCATGGAACTGTGTTAAAAATAATGAAAAGTCACTGGCCTGGGTCTGCTTAAATTGAAAACATTTTTTAATTAAAGTTTGACAGTATTTTGTGCTTCCATCGCCCAGCCATGTCCCATCTTATTCTTCAGTTCTTTTCTGGGTACGAGTTGCTTTAATTTTTAAATTAATCTTTAAGGTATGCCATACTACTGCTTCATCTTTTTATTTCTGTGCTACTTCAGAGGTCTCATAGTTAGTAACAGACCATTATCATCTCTCTCTTTCCTAGATTATTAAAAGGAGCTACTTTTTAAAAAGACATTGTTATTCATTTTTAATTGCAGGCTTTTTTATTGTAAAAATATTTTTTATTTGGCTTAAGCAAATATATGCCAGTCTAAGAAACGAATTCTCCACAATGAAAAATCCACTGTAGGGGCCTCCCTGGTGGCGCAGTGGTTAAGAGTCCGCCTGCCGATGCAGGGGATACGGGTTCGTGCCCCGGTCTGGGAGGATCCCATATGCCGCGGAGCGGCTGGGCCCGTGAGCCATGGCCGCTGGGCCTGCGCATCCGGAGCCTGTGCTCCGCAACAGGAGAGGCCACAACAGTGAGAGGCCCACATACCGCAAAAAGAAAAAAAAAAAAAAAATCCACTGTATCAGATGATAATTGTAGTTATTAATTAACTAGTAATTATTATGGCAAGAAAAAAAAGGTCACCATCAAAAAAAAGAAAATATGTGTATAAATTTGTAAGAAATGGAAGGATTATAGAGGTGTTGGTAAAGAAGGCCTGGGCCTTTCTTTTTCTCTTCCTTCTATTTTATGGTGAATAGTTCCTGTCCCTTGCTGTGGGTTCCCTCTTCAGAGCTGAGGCAGTTCACTTGAGAATTCTTTCCTAAGATTATGGTTTTTAGCTTTCATTTATTATAATTATATTACTACAATAGGAAATAAGAGGTTTTAAAATACCATTTGTTTAAAGAGGATTTAATCTTTTCTGGCAATTTTATTTTCCACATTCGAAGTTGATTGAACGTTGTGTTACTATCAACTGCCATGTTGCAAATTTTGTTGCTTGTGTTGAATTGTGATATTTGCAGTGAAAAATACTGTTTTTAAGCTTTAAGATATCTTAGATTAAAATGTGCATTGGCCAATCATGTATTAATTATTATTTATTCATACATCAGTCAAGTTAACTTCTGTTACCTCTGTTCCTCTTTAAAAGGCTTGCCAAAATTTTTCTGAACATAGGACAAGGCATGGTATGGAAAATTGATTTTCCATTCTATTAAGTATTACTTATTAGTATTTAACCTTTTAACATGAGGAGCCTGGCCTAAACATGAAAAATATTATTGTAATACTTAGAAAAACTTTGTTTCTCTGCAAAGGAAAAGAAAATGAATTTAGCTTTAGGGCACATGCCAAACTAACACTAAGAAATTAATTTATTGCCAGAGAGAGGACAACATGGAGTAAAAATATAGATAAGTACAGTATATGGCCCTAATATCAAAGAAAAGTAAAAGTCACTTATCTTAAAATATATCAGGCACACTGTTATTCAAATCATTCAGGAATGTAATTACAGACAGCTTTTATAGGCCTATTAATAAAGGGTTATTTCTCTACATTTGCAGCTGTTCCACATTACTGAATATATAAATATCTCCCCCAAATGCTAAATTATTACTGCAGATCTACTATACACTTCTGCTAAAAAAAAAAAAATTTTTTTTCAGTAAGTTCTTCTTTAACATGCATAATTTAGGTTAAGAGAGATACCAACCAATTGTAATGTGTGTGTCTTGTTTGAATCCTGATTGAAGCAAACAAACTCTGCAAAGACATATATATGATAGTCAAGGAAATGTGAATACTGTATTTTCAATTAAATTGGGGGAATTTTTTTTCTTTTAGGTATGGTAATAGTATTGTAAGTTTTCTTGACACATCTTTATCTGTTAGATATACAAACCAAACTATTTACTGATGAAATTAGATCATATCTCGAGTTTCCTTTAAGTAATTCAGAAGTAGAGCAAAAGATTAGATTGAACAGGATTGGACAAATGTTGATAACTTTTTGAAACTTAGTGATGAGCACCTAGTTTTTCTTTATATTATTCTCTGTGCTTTCGTGTACACTTGAAAATTTTCAGAGTAAGTTTTTTAAAATACATAATTTTGGAAACTCATTTATTTCTGAAGGTTTTGGCATTCATGCTTCACTGAACATGTGCCCTGCCAAAGTTATCTTGTAAATATAAACTAGTACATAAAAATTTGAGTTCTGTTCAGGTTGTCATCTGTGAAATTAGAAGACTGTAATAGATTGTTTCTAAGGTCCCTCAGTTCTAGCTCTTTAGAAGTCTATGGGGGGCCTCCCTGGTGGCGCAGTGGTTGAGAGTCCGCCTGCCGATGCAGGGGATACGGGTTCATGCCCCGATCTGGGAGGATCCCATATGCTGCGGAGCGGCTGGGCCCGTGAGCCATGGCCGCTGGGCCTGCGCGTCCGGAGCCTGTGCTCCGCAACGGGAGAGGCCACGACAGTGAGAGGCCCGCATACCGCAAAAAGAAAAAAAAAAAAGAAGTCTATGGGGAATAAAGTGGGAGACGGCAAGTGACTTTAGTAAACATCAGCATTAGCGCAGGGGAAAGGTGCCTTATCTTTTATATTAGAAATATATTAATCTAATAAAACTTAGACTCTGGGTCCCTGGAAGATAGGACAGGGCCTTTTTAGTGGCCTTTCTGTTTCCAGTGCTTGATACATAATAGGTGCTCATCAAAAGTGTATTAAATGGATGAGATTAATCTTTACTGTTTTCCAGCTTCATTATTATATTGTAGAATCCATTCCCACTGATGTCAGTTTAAAGGACTGTATTGTTAA